>NW_027305512.1:312500-612500 GCF_039555335.1 Amphiura filiformis | reverse complement strand
TACTGTCTACTGCTGCTATACACACTTAAAAGTGTGTATAGCAGCAGTAGACAGTAATACCTGAGTGTATGTTAGAATTACGTAGGCCTATTATACACACACTTAAAAGTGTGTAGAGCAGCAGTAGACAGTAATACCTAAGTGTATGTTAGAATTACGTAGGCCTATTATCAGTAGAGAGTAATTATAACAGAGTGTCTGCTATTGTGTGTGCTATCGTCAGTATGATACAGATATGAATAATTAAATTCAGTATTCAGTGCTGGTAGACAATTCAACTATGCATAGTCAATGATTGTCAAGTATCCTTGCTAAATACTTGCGTCTTATGCAAGTTTCTTTACTATTACCGGCAGCGTGCTTGCAAAGTACTTGCAAGTAAGTGTGTTGTCATTTTTAAGCGTCCACCGCGAGGCATACTGTTTTTGCAATGTCCGAGCTTCCGTGCTTCCGAGCTTCCGAGCTTCTGTGCTTCCGTCCGTCCGGATGCTGTATCTCGGGCATGGATGGGCAGATTTACTTCAGATTTTCAGGATAGGTGGGTCATGGTCAAAAACTCTGGATACTTTTTTTTGGGTGAGGTTCAAGGTCATATACTGAGGTCAAAGGTCATTTGAGGTCAAATTACTAAAAACTGTCGTATGGGCATGAAACTTGGTGGATACAGTCAACATTTAGAGCCAAATTTTTGGAAGGTCATTTCGGGGTCATCCGGGGTCACCCTAGGGTCATATAAGGTCAAATTACTAAATATTGTCTTATGCGCATGAAACTTGGTGGGTACAGTCAACATTTAGAGTCAATTTTTTGGAAGGTCATTTTGGGGTTACCCAGGGGTCATCTAAGGTCAAATTGATAAAATTGGTCGTATGGGCATGAAACTTGGTAGGTACAGTCAACATTTAGAGCCAAAGTTTTGGAAGGTCATTTCGGGGTCATCTGAGGTCACCCAGGGGTCATCTACGGTCAAATAAATAAAATTGATCGTATGGGCATGAAACTTGGTGGGTACAGTCAACATTTGGAGCCAAATTTTTGGAAGGTCATTTCAGGGTCATCCAAGGTCACCCAGGGGTCATCTGACTTCAAATTACTAAAAATTGTCATATGGGCATGAAACTTGATAGGTACAGTCAACATTTAGAGCCAAATTTTTGGATGGTCATTTCGGGGTCACCCAGGGGTCATCTAAGGTCAAATTAATAAAATTGGTCGTATGGGCATGAAACTTGGTGGGTACAGTCAACATTTAGAGCCAAATTTTTGGCATGTCATTTTGGGGTCATCCAGGGTCACCCAAGGGTCATCTGAGGTCAAATTACTAAAATGGATTTGTACACATGGGCATGAAACTTGGTAGGTACAGTCAACATTTAGAGCCAAATTTTGGAAGGTCATTCGGGGTCATCTGAGGTCACCCAGGGGCATCTACGGTCAAATAAATAAAATTGATCGTATGGGCATGAAACTTGGTGGGTACAGTCAACATTTGGAGCCAAATTTTTGGAAGGTCATTTCAGGGTCATCCAAGGTCACCCAGGGGTCATCTGAGTTCAAATTACTAAAAATTGTCATATGGGCATGAAACTTGATAGGTACAGTCAACATTTAGAGCCAAATTTTTGGATGGTCATTTTGGGGTCACCCAGGGGTCATCTAAGGTCAAATTAATAAAATTGGTCGTATGGGCATGAAACTTGGTGGGTACAGTCAACATTTAGAGCCAATTTTTTGGCATGTCATTTTGGGGTCATCCAGGGTCACCCAAGGGTCATCTGAGGTCAAATTACTAAAAATGGATTTGTACACATTTAAATCGCCCCATGGTGGAGGCATCCCATTCGACGCCTTGCGTCGAAAACCGTGTGGAGGGGTCACAGTATTTTTTTAAAACAAAGAATGGGGGGGTATAGATTTTCTACACCAAAAATAGGGGGTCATAAAATTATTGAGGGTCTTGTGAGTATTACCAGCAACATTTTTCCAATAAGCTACTACGGTAACAAATACTCAAAAATTTCATTTGCTTACCCAAGCGGTCATAGGTCTACATGTACTATCTTCAGTGGATAGTAGTGACAGAAAGCATCCTCAGGGGTCCGGGTTTACCTGCATCCACCCTATAGCTCAAGGATGTAAGTTTAGCTACGATTTGGCTACCTTCAGTAGAGGCAACGGATAGCCAAACCAGAGTTTACGCTGCAATGCTATCTTCAGTAGATAGCAATACCAGAGTGTACAATGCTCTCTATTAAGTGTGTATAGCAGCAGTAGACAGTAATACCTGAGTGTATGTTAGAATTACGTAGGCCTATTATCAGTAGATAGTAATTTTAACAGAGTGTCTGCTAATGTGTGTGCTATCGTCAGTAGATAGCAATACAGATATGAATAATTAAATTCAGTATTCAGTGCTGGTAGACAATTCAACTATGCGTAGTCAATGATTGTCAAGTATCCCTTGCTAAATACTTGCGTCTTATGCAAGTTTCTTTACTGTTACCGACAGCGTGCTTATGCGTGTGCTTGCAAAGTACTTGCAAGTAACTGTGTTTTCATTTTTTGAAGTGGTGGGTGTCATAAAAATACTGGAGGGTCACAGTATTTTTAAACAAAGAATAAGGGGGGTGTTATAGATTTTCTACACCAAAAAGAGTGGGGTCATAAAATTATTTAGTTCACATGTTATTTGATCAAAATGTCACAGGTCACCATTAAGTCCATGGATAATAACCTTTGTTTTCTTGTATATCTGCAACTTGACATTGATTGTAGATAGAGCAAACTATTATTTATTTGAATCTCCTCTAGCATATGAATAATTTCCTGCCATTTTCAAGAAAATCGGAGCATCTTTATTTTTTACCCCTGTGCAAATAGAATAGTTACCTCTGACCTTTTAAGCCACTTAACGTGAGAATCATAGGTCGGATTGAAAAAGCAAATATATTTTTGAAAACCGTAAGCCAAAACGAATAATTTGGTATATTTTGAAGCAAAATTTGAGCACTTTTAATTTTAGCCCCCTCCCCCAGCAATTTTGGGGTCATTTACCTCCAAATGCTCAATGATGCCAATTTAAAGTGGTATCAGCCGGATTCCTTGTCAGGGGATGCCAAAGAAACGAAATCAGCAAAGAAAATGGCATATGTACCATTTTTCAAGGTTACTGTATTGGTCTATTGTTTATCATTTGGACTAACATGTCTTCTGTGTTCTACTGAAATAGAAATAGAGGCAATAATAGAAAGCATAACTATGTATTGACTTGAGTGTGTTATTATGTCATAGGTCTACATGTACTATCTTCAGTGGATAGTAGTGACTCATCCTCAGGGGTCCGGGATTACCTGCATCCACCCTATAGCTCAAGGATGTAAGTTTAGCTACGATTTGGCTATCTTCAGTAGAGGCAACGGATAGCCAAACCAGAGTTTACGCTGCAATGCTATCTTCAGTAGATAGCAATACCAGAGTGTACAATGCTCTCTATTAAGTGTGTATAGCAGCAGTAGACAGTAATACCTGAGTGTGTGTTAGAATTACATAGGCCTATTATCAGTAGTTAGTAATTATAACAGAGTGTCTGCTAATGTGTGTGCTATCGTCAGTAGATAGCAATACAGATATGAATAATTAAATTCAGTATTCAGTGCTGGTACACAATTCAACTATGCATTGTCAATGATTGTCAAGTATCCCTTGCTAAATACTTGCGTCTTATGCAAGTTTCTTTACTGTTACCGGCAGCGTGCTTGCCTGTGCTTGAAAAGTACTTGCAAGTAACTGTGTTTTTTTTTTATTGAAGTGGGGTGGGTGCCATGAAAATACTGGAAGGGTCACAGTATTTTTTAAACAAAGAATAACGGGGGTGTTATAGATTTTCTACACCAAAAAGAGTGGGGTCATACAATTATTTAGTTCACATGTACAGTTATTTGATCAAAATGTCACAGGTCACCATTGAGTCCATGGTTAATAACCTTTGTTTTCTCGTATCTCTGCAACTTGACATTGATTGTAGATAGAGCAAACTATTATTTATTTGAATCTCCTCTAGCAGATGAATAATTTCCTGCCATTTTCAAGAAAATCGGAGCATCTTTATTTTTTTACCCCTGTACAAATAGAATAGTTACCTCTGACCTTTTAAGCCACTTAACGTGAGAACCATAGGTCGGATTGAAAAAGCAAATATATTTTTGAAATCCGTAAGCCAAAACGAATAATTTGGTATATTTTGAAGCGAAATTTGAGCACTTTTAATTTTAGCCCCCCAGCAATTTTGGGGTCATTTATCTCAAAATGCTCAATGATGCCAAAGTGGTATAAGCTGGATTCCTTGTCAGGGGGTGCCAAAGAAACAAAATCAGCAAAGAAAATGGCATATGTACCATTTTTCAAGGTTACTGTATTGGTCTATTGTTTATCATTTGGACTAACATGTCTTCTGTGTTCTACTGAAATAGAAATAGAGGCAATAATAGAAAGCATAACTATGTGTTGACTTGAGTGTGTTATTATGTCATAGGTCTACATGTACTATCTTCAGTGGATAGTAGTGACTCATCCTCAGGGGTCCGGGATTACCTGCATCCACCCTATAGCTCAAGGATGTAAGTTTAGCTACGATTTGGCTATCTTCAGTAGAGGCAACGGATAGCCAAACCAGAGTTTACGCTGCAATGCTATCTTCAGTAGATAGCAATACCAGAGTGTACAATGCTCTCTATTTTAATAAAGAGCTACTGCTACTGTCTACTGCTGCTATACACACTTAAAAGTGTGTATAGCAGCAGTAGACAGTAATACCTGAGTGTGTGTTAGAATTACGTAGGCCTATTATCAGTAGATAGTAATTATAACAGAGTGTCTGTTAATGTGTGTGCTATCGTCAGTAGATAGCAATACAGATATGAATAATTAAATTCAGTATTCAGTGCTGGTACACAATTCAACTATGCATTGTCAATGATTGTCAAGTATCCCTTGCTAAATACTTGCGTCTTATGCAAGTTTCTTTACTGTTACCCGCAGCGTGCTTGCCTGTGCTTGCAAAGTACTTGCAAGTAACTGTGTTTTTTTTTATTGAAGTGGGGTGGGTGTCATGAAAATACTGGAAGGGTCACAGTATTTTTTTAAACAAAGAATAACGGGGGGGGGTTATAGATTTTCTACACCAAAAAGAGTGGGGTCATACAATTATTTAGTTCACATGTACAGTTATTTGATCAAAATGTCACAGGTCACCATTGAGTCCATGGTTAATAACCTTTGTTTTTCTCGTATCTCTGCAACTTGACATTGATTGTAGATAGAGCAAACTATTATTTATTTGAATCTCCTCTAGCAGATGAATAATTTCCTGCCATTTTCAAGAAAATCGGAGCATCTTTATTTTTTACCCTGTACAAATAGAATAGTTACCTCTGACCTTTTAAGCCACTTAACGTGAGAACCATAGGTCGGATTGAAAAAGCAAATATATTTTTGAAATCCGTAAGCCAAAACGAATAATTTGGTATATTTTGAAGCGTTTAAATTTGAGCACTTTTAATTTTAGCCCCCCCCCCCCCAGCAATTTTGGGGTCATTTATCTCAAAATGCTCAATGATGCCAAAGTGGTATAAGCTGGATTCCTTGTCAGGGGGTGCCAAAGAAACAAAATCAGCAAAGAAAATGGCATATGTACCATTTTTCAAGGTTACTGTATTGGTCTATTGTTTATCATTTGGACTAACATGTCTTCTGTGTTCTACTGAAATAGAAATAGAGGCAATAATAGAAAGCATAACTATGTGTTGACTTGAGTGTGTTATTATGTCATAGGTCTACATGTACTATCTTCAGTGGATAGTAGTGACTCATCCTCAGGGGTCCGGGATTACCTGCATCCACCCTATAGCTCAAGGATGTAAGTTTAGCTACGATTTGGCTATCTTCAGTAGAGGCAACGGAGAGCCAAACCAGAGTTTACGCTGCAATGCTATCTTCAGTAGATAGCAATACCAGAGTGTACAATGCTCTCTATTTTAATAAAGAGCTACTGCTACTGTCTACTGCTGCTATACACACTTAAAAGTGTGTATAGCAGCAGTAGACAGTAATACCTGAGTGTGTGTTAGAATTACGTAGGCCTATTATCAGTAGATAGTAATTATAACAGAGTGTCTGCTAATGTGTGTGCTATCGTCAGTAGATAACAATACAGATATGAATAATTAAATTCAGTATTCAGTGCTGGTACACAATTCAACTATGCATAGTCAATGATTGTCAAGTATCCTTGCTAAATACTTTGCGTCTTATGCAAGTTTCTTTACTGTTACCGGCAGCGTGCTTGCGTGTGCTTGCAAAGTACTTGCAAGTAACTGTGTTTTTCTTTTTTTGAAGTGGGGTGGGTGTCATGAAAATACTGGAAGGGTCACAGTATTTTTCTAAACAAAGAATAACGGGGTTATAGATTTTCTACATAGGTTAATAACCTATGAATAATTAAATTCATTATTCAGTGCTGGTAGACAATTCAACTATGCGTAGTCAATGATTGTCAAGTATCCCTTGCTAAATACTTGCGTCTTATGCAAGTTTCTTTACTGTTACCGGCAGCGTGCTTGCGTGTGCTTGCAAAGTACTTGCAAGTAACTGTGTTTTCATTTTATTGAAGTGGGGTGGGTGTCATAAAAATACTGAAGGGGTCACAGTATTTTTTTAAACAAAGAATAAGGGGGGGGGTGTTATAGATTTTCTACACCAAAAAGAGTGGGGTCATAAAATTATTTAGTTCACATGTTATTTGATCAAAATGTCACAGGTCACCATTAAGTCCATGGTTAATAACCTTTGTTTTCTCGTATCTCTGCAACTTGACATTGATTGTAGATAGAGCAAACTATTATTTATTTGAATCTCCTCTAGCAGATGAATAATTTCCTGCCATTTTCAAGAAAATCGGAGCATCTTTATTTTTTACCCCTGTACAAATAGAATAGTTACCTCTGACCTTTTAAGCCACTTAACGTGAGAACCATAGGTCGGATTGAAAAAGCAAATATATTTTTGAAACCGTAAGCCAAAACGAATAATTTGGTATATTTTGAAGCGAAATTTGAGCACTTTTAATTTTAGCCCCCCCAGCAATTTTGGGGTCATTTATCTCAAAATGCTCAATGATGCCAAAGTGGTATAAGCTGGATTCCTTGTCAGGGGTGCCAAAGAAACAAAATCAGCAAAGAAAATGGCATATGTACCATTTTTCAAGGTTACTGTATTGGTCTATTGTTTATCATTTGGACTAACATGTCTTCTGTGTTCTACTGAAATAGAAATAGAGGCAATAATAGAAAGCATAACTATGTGTTGACTTGAGTGTGTTATTATGTCATAGGTCTACATGTACTATCTTCAGTGGATAGTAGTGACTCATCCTCAGGGGTCCGGGATTACCTGCATCCACCCTATAGCTCAAGGATGTAAGTTTAGCTACGATTTGGCTATCTTCAGTAGAGGCAACGGATAGCCAAACCAGAGTTTACGCTGCAATGCTATCTTCAGTAGATAGCAATACCAGAGTGTACAATGCTCTCTATTTTAATAAAGAGCTACTGCTACTGTCTACTGCTGCTATACACACTTAAAAGTGTGTATAGCAGCAGTAGACAGTAATACCTGAGTGTGTGTTAGAATTACGTAGGCCTATTATCAGTAGATAGTAATTATAACAGAGTGTCTGCTAATGTGTGTGCTATCGTCAGTAGATAGCAATACAGATATGAATAATTAAATTCAGTATTCAGTGCTGGTACACAATTCAACTATGCATTGTCAATGATTGTCAAGTATCCCTTGCTAAATACTTGCGTCTTATGCAAGTTTCTTTACTGTTACCGGCAGCGTGCTTGCCTGTGCTTGCAAAGTACTTGCAAGTAACTGTGTTTTTTTTTATTGAAGTGGGGTGGGTGTCATGAAAATACTGGAAGGGTCACAGTATTTTTTAAACAAAGAATAAGGGTGTTATAGATTTTCTACACCAAAAAGAGTGGGGTCATACAATTATTTAGTTCACATGTACAGTTATTTGATCAAAATGTCACAGGTCACCATTGAGTCCATGGTTAATAACCTTTGTTTTCAAGTATCTCTGCAACTTGACATTGATTGTAGATAGAGCAAACTATTATTTATTTGAATCTCCTCTAGCAGATGAATAATTTCCTGCCATTTTCAAGAAAATCGGAGCATCTTTATTTTTTTACCCCTGTACAAATAGAATAGTTACCTCTGACCTTTTAAGCCACTTAACGTGAGAACCATAGGTCGGATTGAAAAAGCAAATATATTTTTGTAATCCATATGCCCAAACGAATAATTTGGTATATTTTGAAGCGAAATTTGAGCACTTTTAATTTTAGCCCCCCCCCCCCCAGCAATTTTGGGGTCATTTATCTCAAAATGCTCAATGATGCCAAAGTGGTATAAGCTGGATTCCTTGTCAGGGGGTGCCAAAGAAACAAAATCAGCAAAGAAAATGGCATATGTACCATTTTTCAAGGTTACTGTATTGGTCTATTGTTTATCATTTGGACTAACATGTCTTCTGTGTTCTACTGAAATAGAAATAGAGGCAATAATAGAAAGCATAACTATGTGTTGACTTGAGTGTGTTATTATGTCATAGGTCTACATGTACTATCTTCAGTGGATAGTAGTGACTCATCCTCAGGGGTCCGGGATTACCTGCATCCACCCTATAGCTCAAGGATGTAAGTTTAGCTACGATTTGGCTATCTTCAGTAGAGGCAACGGAGAGCCAAACCAGAGTTTACGCTGCAATGCTATCTTCAGTAGATAGCAATACCAGAGTGTACAATGCTCTCTATTTTAATAAAGAGCTACTGCTACTGTCTACTGCTGCTATACACACTTAAAAGTGTGTATAGCAGCAGTAGACAGTAATACCTGAGTGTGTGTTAGAATTACGTAGGCCTATTATCAGTAGATAGTAATTATAACAGAGTGTCTGCTAATGTGTGTGCTATCGTCAGTAGATAACAATACAGATATGAATAATTAAATTCAGTATTCAGTGCTGGTACACAATTCAACTATGCATAGTCAATGATTGTCAAGTATCCCTTGCTAAATACTTGCGTCTTATGCAAGTTTCTTTACTGTTACCGCCAGCGTGCTTGCGTGTGCTTGCAAAAGTACTTGCAAGTAACTGTGTTTTTTTTTTTTTTGAAGTGGGTGGGTGTCATGAAAATACTGGAGGGGTCACAGTATTTTTTTTTTTTTTGTTTAAGGGGGGGGGGGGGTTATAGATTTTCTACATAGGTTAATGTGCTGGTACACAATTCAACTATGCATAGTCAATGATTGTCAAGTATCCCTTGCTAAATACTTGCGTCTTATGCAAGTTTCTTTACTGTTACCGCAGCGTGCTTATGCGTGTGCTTGCAAAGTACTTGCAAGTAACTGTGTTTTCATTTTATTGAAGTGGGGTGGGTGTCATAAAAATACTGAAGGGGTCACAGTATTTTTTAAACAAAGAATAAGGGGGGTGTTATAGATTTTCTACACCAAAAGAGTGGGGTCATAAAATTATTTAGTTCACATGTTATTTGATCAAAATGTCACAGGTCACCATTAAGTCCATGGTTAATAACCTTTGTTTTCTCGTATCTCTGCAACTTGACATTGATTGTAGATAAAGCAAACTATTATTTATTTGAATCTCTTCTGGCAGATGAATAATTTCCTGCCATTTTCAAGAAAATCAGAGCATCTTTATTTTTTTCTTTTTTACAAATAGAATAGTTACCTCTGACCTTTTAAGCCACGTAACGTGAGAACCATAGGTCGGATTGAAAAAGCAAATATATTTTTGAAATCCGTAAGCCAAAACGAATAATTTGGTATATTTTGAAGCGAAATTTGAGCACTTTTAATTTTAGCCCCCCCAGCAATTTTGGGGTCATTTATCTCAAAATGCTCAATGATGCCAAAGTGGTATAAGCTGGATTCCTTGTCAGGGGTGCCAAAGAAACAAAATCAGCAAAGAAAATGGCATATGTACCATTTTTCAAGGTTACTGTATTGGTCTATTGTTTATCATTTGGACTAACATGTCTTCTGTGTTCTACTGAAATAGAAATAGAGGCAATAATAGAAAGCATAACTATGTGTTGACTTGAGTGTGTTATTATGTCATAGGTCTACATGTACTATCTTCAGTGGATAGTAGTGACTCATCCTCAGGGGTCCGGGATTACCTGCATCCACCCTATAGCTCAAGGATGTAAGTTTAGCTACGATTTGGCTATCTTCAGTAGAGGCAACGGAGAGCCAAACCAGAGTTTACGCTGCAATGCTATCTTCAGTAGATAGCAATACCAGAGTGTACAATGCTCTCTATTTTAATAAAGAGCTACTGCTACTGTCTACTGCTGCTATACACACTTAAAAGTGTGTATAGCAGCAGTACTACCTGAGTGTGTGTTAGAATTACGTAGGCCTATTATCAGTAGATAGTAATTATAACAGAGTGTCTGCTAATGTGTGTGCTATCGTCAGTAGATAACAATACAGATATGAATAATTAAATTCAGTATTCAGTGCTGGTACACAATTCAACTATGCATAGTCAATGATTGTCAAGTATCCCTTGCTAAATACTTGCGTCTTATGCAAGTTTCTTTACTGTTACCGCAGCGTGCGTTATGCGTGTGCTTGCAAAGTACTTGCAAGTAACTGTGTTTTTCTTCTTTTGAAGTGGGGTGGGTGTCATGAAAATACTGGAAGGGTCACAGTATTTTTCTAAACAAAGAATAACGGGGGGTTATAGATTTTCTACATAGGTTAATAACCTATGAATAATTAAATTCATTATTCAGTGCTGGTAGACAATTCAACTATGCGTAGTCAATGATTGTCAAGTATCCCTTGCTAAATACTTGCGTCTTATGCAAGTTTCTTTACTGTTACCGGCAGCGTGCTTGCGTGTGCTTGCAAAGTACTTGCAAGTAACTGTGTTTTCATTTTTTTGAAGTGGGGTGGGTGTCATAAAAATACTGGAGGGGTCACAGTATTTTTTAAACAAAGAATAAGGGGGGTGTTATAGATTTTCTACACCAAAAGAGTGGGGTCATAAAATTATTTAGTTCACATGTTATTTGATCAAAATGTCACAGGTCACCATTAAGTCCATGGTTAATAACCTTTGTTTTCTCGTATCTCTGCAACTTGACATTGATTGTAGATAAAGCAAACTATTATTTATTTGAATCTCTTCTGGCAGATGCATAATTTCCTGCCAGTTTCAAGAAAATCAGAGCATCTTTATTTTTTACCCTGTACAAATAGAATAGTTACCTCTGACCTTTTAAGCCACGTGAACGTGAGAACCATAGGTCGGATTGAAAAAGCAAATATATTTTTGAAACCGTAAGCCAAAACGAATAATTTGGTATATTTTGAAGCGAAATTTGAGCACTTTTGTTTATCATTTGGACTAACATGTCTACTGTGTTCTACTGAAATAGCGTAGAGGCAATAATAGAAAGCATAACTATGTGTTGACTTGAGTATCTTATTATGTCATAGGTCTACATGTACTATCTTCAGTGGATAGTAGTGACTCATCCTCAGGGGTCCGGGATTACCTGCATCCACCCTATAGCTCAAGGATGTAAGTTTAGCTACGATTTGGCTATCTTCAGTAGAGACAACGGATAGCCAAACCAGAGTTTACGCTGCAATGCTATCTTCAGTAGATAGCAATACCAGAGTGTACAATGCTCTCTATTAAGTGTGTATAGCAGCAGTAGACAGTAATACCTGAGTGTATGTTAGAATTACGTAGGCCTATTATCAGTAGATAGTACCGTAATTATAACAGAGTGTCTGCTAATGTGTGTGCTATCGTCAGCAGATAGCAATACAGATATGAATAATTAAATTCAGTATTCAGTGCTGGTACACAATTCAACTATGCGTAGTCAATGATTGTCAAGTATCCCTTGCTAAATACTTGCGTCTTATGCAAGTTTCTTTACTGTTACCGGCCGCGTGCTTGCGTGTGCTTGCAAAGTACTTGCAAGTAAGTGTGTTGTCATTTTTTTTAAGGGGGGAGGGTGTCATGAAAATACTGGAGGGGTCACAGTATTTTTTTTAACAAAGAATAAGGGGGGGGGTTATAGATTTTTTACACAAAAAATAGTGGGGTCATAAAATTATTGAGGGTCTTGTGAGTATTACCAGGAACATTATTCCAATAAGCTACTACGGTAATAAATATATAGGGCACATTTTGTTTGCCTACCCAAGCAGACAAAGAAAAAGACTACTTTGCACTACCTCTGATGTTTCGTTCATGTGTCATTTGATCAAAATGTCACAGGTCACCATTGAGTCAATGGTTAATAACCTTTGCTTTCTCCTATCTCTGCAACTTGACATTGTAGATAGTGCAAACTATTATTTTCTGAATCTCCTCTGGCAGATGAACAATTTGCTGCCATTTTCAAGAAAATCAGAGCAATTTTATTTTTTTTACCCTTGTACAAATAGAATAGTTTCCTCTGACCTTATAAGCCACTTAACGTGAAAACCATAGGTCGGATTGAAAAAGCAAATACATTTTTAGAATCCATGAGCCAAAACGAATAATTTGGTATATTTTGAAGTGAAATGTGAGCACTCTTAATTTTTCTGAATCTCCTCTGGCAGATGAACAATTTGCTGCCATTTTCAAAAAAATTGGAGCAACTTTTTTTTACCCCTGTACAAATGTGGTTTTTACCCCTTATAATAAATGGCCCTATAGGGGCAATTTTGGGGTCTTTGATCTCAAAATGCTCAATAATTCCAAAGTGGTATCAGCGGATTCCTTGTCATGGGATGCCAGAGAAACAAAATCAGCAAAAAATCGCATATGTACCCTTTTTCAAGGTTACTGTGTTGATCTATTGGGCTGTTCCAGATAAAACATGCACCCCCTATAGAGGGCAAATAAAATTTATTCTAAAATGTCTGGAATTCCAAAGCGTACTTGAGAAAGAAACCTGGATTTCCGACACCCTTTTGTGCATAAAAAAATCTGGAATTCCATGGAGGGGTATAGAGGGTTTTCCCAATTATCCACAACAAAGTTGGACTTTTCAATTGACTAACCAAAAAAATCTGGAAATCCAGAGAGGGGTATAAAGGGTTTTAAAAAATACCCTAATAAAAAGTTGGAATTTTTCAATGACTAACAAAAAAAAGTCTGGAATTTCATGGAGGGGTATAGAGGGTTTCTAAAATTACACCAATAAAAAGATGGAATTTTTTAATTGACTACCGAAAAAGTCTGGAATTCCATGGAGGGTATAGAAGGTTTCTAAAATTACAAATAAAAGTTGGAATTTTTCAGTTCACTACCAAAAGAATCTGGAATTCCATGTTAGGGTATATAGAGTTATTTTATTTTCTCAGGTCTTTTCTGCTTCTATTTTGGAGATTGATAATAAAAGACATAGGCCTAATGTATTATTTTGGTACAATTTTAATTTTGTTCTTTTTTTTTCAGAGATGTCACAAGCTGACCCAAAAAATCCTGAACTTGCGAAAGCGTGAAGCAGCAGTGAGCAGCTCTCGCAAGAAGACGGCCGGGGCCTGGGGTCGAGGGGTGAAGCCCCCAAAGCCAGATGGTTTCTGCACATTTAGCACCACAGTAAAGGCCATTTCAGAGGGTAAAAGAACAGTTCAAAGCTCCTGGCTTGTTCTACACTTTTAATATAAAGTGCTTCCTTCTTCCAGAAAACATGCTTTAAAGTTTTCAGTTTCCTATACTTTTATGTACAAGAGAAGAGACACTCTTAAAAAAAGTTTTTTGGCTTTATTACATGAACAATATGGCTGATGTTGATATATGTGAAGCAGAAAGATAAGACAATAGTGCCACTCCAAAAGCGAAACAAAAAAAAGTCGCTAAAAACTTTGGAAAAAAAAAGAAAAAATGGATTTAAAAAAAAAAATTTTACCTTTGTATTGTGCATCATATCAGAATACGTCTAGTGGTTCTCCAAAGTCAACAAAAACTTTGACTTTTTTTTTTTAATGGATTTTTTTTTCTGAATTTAAAACTTTGTATTGTGCATCATATGTCCTATCAGTCATGTAGGCCTTGTTATAAAGCCAAAAAATCGCTTCAATGAATGTTCCTTATATACAAAAGTATAGGAAACTACATTTTTGCTGAACCATGAAATGGTATCAGCCTATAGGAGTGAATGTTACTTACTAGCTTACTTACTAGCTTACTAACTGACTAACCATTTGGTCTGAAATGGACATATCTCTAATTGCCACGAAGGTATGATCCCATGAGGGGTGTCATATGAAAGAGAAAAACATAAAGAATATAATAAAAATATTTCCAAACGTCGAAGGTCATCCAGGGGTCACGGGGGTCAAAAAAGGTCTTACTAACTGACTAACCATTTGGTCTGAAATGGACATATCTCTAAATGCCACGAAGGTATGACCCCATGAGTGGTGTCATATGAAAGAGGAAAACATAAAGAATATAATAAAAATATTTCCAAACGTCGAAGGTCATCCAGGGGTCACGGGGTCAAAAAGGTCATTTTAACCGAAAATGGTCCGATTGAGCTTAAATTTAAATGCAATGATCCTTATGACATTCTAAACATTTAAAAAATATTTTAAAATTCATTTAAGGTCATTAAAGGGTCATAAAGGGGTCAAAGGTCAAGTTTTTCAAAATGCTCCAATTGAGCTGAAATTTATATGCAATGATCCTTATGATATTCTAAACATTTTAAAAACATTTTAAGATTCATTAAGGGGTCATAAAGGGGTCAAAGTTCAAGTTTTCCAAAATCCTCCGATTGAGCTGAAATTGAAACACAATGATCCTTGTGACATTCTCAACATGTTGAAAATATTTTAAAATTCATTGAAGGTCATTAAGGGGCAATAAAGGGGTCAAAGGTCAAGTTTTCAAAATGCTTCAATTCAGCTGAAATTTAAATGCAATGATCCTTAAATGACATTCTTAACATGTTTTAAATATTTTAAAATTCCTTTAAGGTCATTAAGGGGTCATACAGAGGTCAAAAGTCAAGTTTTCAAAATGCCAGCTTCTCACGATCAAGGTATATTAAAACGGCAAATAATGAAACAGTCTTATTAAAATTAATACTATCCTGCACAGTATTGCTGCTTGATCAGATCGTCACAGTCATCCGCCTAACTTACCTCGTGCCCTTGCAAAGGGCACAGTTGCTCTAGTTTATTTTATATTCTTTACTTTTCCTCTTTCATTAACACCACTCGGGCGTTCATACCTTCGTAGCATTTCGAGATTATGTCCATTACAGACTCAGGGTGACAGTGGTATAGGCCTACCACAATATACTGCCGAAGCCACATGGTTCAGCTATGGTGCGGTTATCGCTCTAGTTAAAAGCACATCCTCAAAGTGTATAAAAGCCTAGGGCTTCATTTTCACCTTGTTATGTATTTTTGTTTTTCTATAAAATGTGTCTTCTGTGAAGGTGCTTATTAGGGCTGGGAGCCTTTGCACTCTCAACCCCCACCAGTGCTTGACCCCTTGTACCCCTACTGTCAGGGGCGATACTACGGGCGCTTTGTGCCCTACGTTCGCCATGGACTCTGTTTTCTAGGTTTTCAATGTTGGCAGGTATGCTCGTTTTGAGGTCTTGTTGGTGGACCGCGAAGGGAACACCTTAATAATATTAGTGTATGTTATAGTTTGCTTACTTTACCAGCTTAACTGACTACCCATTTGGTCTTAAATGGGCATATCGGGGGGGGGGGGGGCACTCCCATATATTGACGGTCATGTGCTTATGAAAAGACCCCGGTATATTGGGCAAATCCTACACTCAATGACCCCGTTTTTTTCAGTAGCATACACTGAATGACCCCTTTCTTGAACAATTAGTCCTCAAAATTAAGATTTCGGCATGCTTCGTGCACATTATGAGCAAAATAAATGAGTTTTTTCTATTTTGTACTGTAAAATTGGGTAAAAAGCTATTTTTGATTGTCAATGATGTGAAATTTTGGGCGCTCTCATAGAAAATCACCCCATTTTTGACATTGCCAACACTGAATGACCCCCTTTTTCAGAAAATTTGGTGGGCACAGGTACGTCACTTTCATATCTCGAAATGCAACAAAGATATCGTGAGGCCTATTCCAATGAATTTTTCCGCTTTGTGACCAGACAATATTCGCATGTACTTGCATTATAACACCAATGCTTGCGAACAAATGCCAGCACACTGCAAGTAAAATGCAAATCAAGGGTATTGATTTTAGTATCTCTGCTGTACCAAGTAATTATTAGCCAGGTGATGTTGGTGTGTCCCGGGGACCATGTTGGCCGTCTCCAAACAGGGATTTTCCTTTTAACAAAGGAGCACCAGCGCAGTACAACGCAATGCCGTGTGTAGAATAGGCCTATATATATCGGCATATTCAAAATAACTGTCAATCATCAGAATAGTTAGATTGTGCCCTTTTTCATACATGTACATGATTAATATTACAATAAATATAGGTGTGGTGTTTGCTAGACATCAGTGATTTGCAAAGAAGAAAAAAAGACAATCAGGAGGTTAATTTAATTCAATTAATTTAATGCAAGATTGATCATTAATGGCTAAGTTGAACTTCACGCTTTCGGCTTGTGGCTAATCACGGCTTATTATGCAATTGTATGAATTACCGACATATGTTAATAGGCCCTTTAATCAACATTGATTTGACAATGATTGACAGACGAGATACAGATTAATTATACAGCATAATTATAAATCATATCTGTCAATCATTTTCGTATCGTGATTAGGGTTTTACTTTTTTATTGGCCTCGTGAAAGAAATAAAGAAAGAAAGATCATTATAAATATTTGAACTTGTCAATCTTTTCAATTGTGCTTTGACACTAATCATATAAATGATCATGATAATTAGGCCTACATGCATTTTAAATAGAAAAAGGAAAAAAAAAATCTTCCAAATCTGAGTGTGTGTGAAATAGGTTTTGCAAAGGCCAGAAAGAACCATTTTGGGGTTCTTGCAATTTCTCATAACATACACACTATTCTCTTTAGCTGTCCTGTAATACCCTTTTCTGACTGAAATACAGAAATAGAAAGAAGGGGCTCTTTTCTTCCCGTTGGAAAGGTCTAATGGCGTCGGCAGGGGGGTCGTGCCTGCCCCGCCTTTGGCTATGACACTGATACCCCTATTAAATAGTAGGCCTAAGTGCTAAAAACAGGAGCGTGCTTTTTATAGGCCCGTCTAATAGTTGATGAGGCGTTTGTGATGCTATTATAATATAGTGAGCTCAAAAGGTACTTTTCCGCATAATGCGCTCAAAATCTACCATCTATGCGCACAACACCAAAATACCTGACTTAAGAAATAATAAGGACAATCGTAGGAAAGAATCAGAGGATTTTTTGAATTCCTCATCAAATTTCCATCCAAAAAATTTAAACTTTTACAGCAGTGGGATAATTCCTTCAAGAAATATGGCCTTCAGAATATTTCGGAGCATAAATGAATACTTAACACAGTAACATATAGGAAAAGCCTCGAACACATGACACAGAATGCAGCACACTTGCAACAAATTAACTTAGCTTGGAGTAAAACTGGTTACATTTCAAACTAGACATAAATACCAAAGCAATGCTACATAATCCATCTCAATACCTTGCTAGTTACAGTAAAAATATATTTGTGAGGCACTGAAAATCAACATTCCCTATACTATGACACATGCCTTAACTGTAGGATCCTCTGTCAAGTTGCGAGATACGAGAAAACAAAGGGTTTTTTTTGTTGGTTTTTTTTGTATTTTTTTGTTTGTTTTTATTCCCTGTGCTTGGAACTGATGGAGGAGAAAAGACATACATAATGAGCCATCAGTTCTAAACGAACATGAACAATAATTACATAATCAAAATATTCTATTTGAGCAACAGGTACAAAGAGAGACAGACAAGGCAAAGACTATGGACGAAGACAACGAACACTCACACTCATACAAACATACAAAAGGACAGAAGACAACCACACTTTAAAAAATCTAGCCATGATATGTACATAATATACATAATATACATAATATAAAAGTTACTTGAAAAAAACCCCACACAATCAAATTTTATCGATGTCGAAAGAAAACTTTTTAAAGTGCTTGCCAAGATTGCCATTTTTCTCAGCAATTTTGTACTCAGTGTTGAATTTAAGCTTAACAAAATTGCGGAAATTCTGACGAGTAGGAGCCACCTGTTGAAATTTGCATCTATGAATATAAAATTTAAGAAAGAGAAATAAAAAGTTTATGCCAGTACTATGAGGAGAGACATCCTTAGTAACTCCAAATAATCTCTCAAATGTGGAAAAGGTTTGATTCTCCTTAGTGATATCATTGATGAAAACCAAGAGATTATCCCAAAGAGGAGTGATAATAGTACATTCACAAAATAAATGCACAAGGGTTTCGTGGACCTGTCACAAAAGAAGCAATTGGGGATGTAATTCTGCCTATCTTATGCAGGAATTCATTTGTACAAATAGCCCTATGGAATATTTTGAAGTAAAAAGATTTGATTTTAGTATCCATAGAACATTTGAAATTGTTGGCATGAATATCGGACCAATTAATGTCGTCCTCAGCTACATCACAGGATTCTGTCCAAAATTTTTCAGCATGATCAGCTTTACTATATGATTTTAGAACAGAGTAGCAATGACGAGTTGCCTTGTCAGCTTTGATCAGGCCCTCAACAATTTCATCAAATATATTCACATCAACATTAGGAGGATTGTAGAACCAGTCAAGAAGGATACCATTCATAAGGGAATTATACTTTCTCCTATGTTTGATGGGAATATTAAACTCGATCACAAGATCCTCAAATGTCTTAACAAAATTATAGCCCCGATCCAGATCAGCAACCGTATAAATACCCTCGTCAATCCATTCAGGATAACAAAAGAAGCTCCCTGCGTTTTAGACGAATATCTTTATTCCACCACAGCAGATCCTGTAAGTGATAATCACCAAGGCCCATATTGTGCTTAATTTTATCCCTGTAAATATACCAAGTCCTGATGGTTTCAGAGAGCTGGCAGTTTTTCAAAGAGGAAAGAACGGCCTTAGGGGCATTTGCTCTCCACAAGAGAGATGTGTTTCCATGGAATTTACTGAGAATGCTTAGTTCAATACATTTCCAAGCAGAGACATAACCAGGATCAAGCAATAGTTTTGCCCAAAAAGTTTTTGAGCTTGTGAAAAAGCTTCAATGTCCACCATTTTCAAACCAGCTTCCTCATAGTCATTATAAAACAAGTTACGCTTGACACGATCATTCCCTCCTTTCCAGATGAATTTTAAAAATAAAGTGTTGACTTTCTTAAAGAATAGTTTGGGAATGGAAATACATAAAACAGAAAATAAGTAAAGTAGTTGGGGAAGCAAGAGTGTTTTAATAACAGTTACTTTACCAATCAAAGACAAATTTCTCATTCTCCAGCAATTCAAAATTAGTTCGAGTTGGTGAAGCTTGGGAACAAAGTTGAGCTCATAAAGTGCATTTGTATTCAGAGAAAAGTTAATACCAAGACTTTTAAAAGTGTTTGACTTCCAGAGCAAACCAATGTCCTTAAAGGGTTTAAAATCACTGCCTTTAAGAGTACCAACATGAATAACCTCAGATTTAGTCAAATTAATTTTGCATCCCGAGATGGTAGCAAAGCTTTTCAAAGTATCAAACAGGGTCTCAAAGGAAAGCAGGTCACCCTGAAGAAAATAAGTTGTATCATCAGCCACCATACTGACTTTTTTCTCAAACAAAACAAAGGTTATTAACCATGGACTCAATGGTGACCTGTGACATTTTGATCAAATTACATGTGAACTAAATAATTTTATGACCCCCACTCTTTTTGGTGTAGAAAATCTATAACCCCCCCTTATTCTTTGCTTAAAAAAATACTGTGACCCCTCCAGTATTTTCATGACACCCACCCTCCTTAAAAAAAATGACAACACACTTACTTGCAAGTACTTTGCAAGCACACGCAAGAACGCTGCCAGTAACAGTAAAGAAACTTGCATAAGACGCAAGTATTTAGCAAGGGATACTTGACAATCATTGACTACACAATACATGATAGTTGAATTGTCTACCAGCACTGAATACTGAATTTAAATATTCATATCTGTATTGCTATCTACTGACGATAGCACACACATTAGCACAACACTCCGTTATAATTACTATCTACTGATAATAGGCCTCACGTAATTCTAACATACACTCAGGTATTACTGTCTACTGCTGCTATACACACTTAATAGAGAGCATTGTACACTCTGGTATTGCTATCTACTGAAGATAGCATTGCAGCGTAAACTCCTGTTTGGCTATCAGTTGCCTCTGCAGAAGATAGCCAAATCAGTAGCTAAACTTACATCCTCGAGCTATAGGGTGGATGCAGGTAATCCCGGACCCCTGAGGATGCTTTTCAATCCGACCTGTGGTTCTAACGTTAAGTGGCTTAAAAGGTCAGAGGTAACTCTTTTATTTGTACAGGGGTAAAAAATAAAGATGCTCCGATTTTCTTGAAAATGGCAGCAAATTGTTCATCTGCCAGAGGAGATTCAGAAAGAAAATAGTTTGCACTATCTACAATGTCAAGTTGCCGAGATAGGAGAAAACAAATGTTATTAACCATTGACTCAATGGTGACCTGTGACATTTTGATCAAATAACGCGTGAACGAGACATCAGAGGTAGTGCAAAGTAGTCTTTTTCTTTGTCCGCTTGGGTAGGCAAATGAAATTTTTGAGTGTGCTATATATTTATTACCGTAGTAGCTTATTGGAAAAATATTGCTGGTAATATTCACAAGACCCTCAATAATTTTATGACCCTCTATTTTTGGTGTAGAAAATCTATACCCCCCCCCCTTATTCTTTGTTTAACAAAATACTGTGACCCCTCCAGTATTTTCATGACACCCATCCCCCTTAAAACAAAAATGACAACAAACTGACTTGCAAGTACTTTGCAAGCACACGCAAGCACCCTGCCAGTAACAGTAAAGAAACTTGCATAAGACGCAAGTATTTAGCAAGGGATACTTGACAATCATTGACTACATAATACATGATAGTTTAATTGTCTACCAGCACTGAATACTGAATTTAAATATCTGTATTGCTATCTACTGACGATAGCACACACATAAGCAGACACTGTTATAATTACTATCTACTGATAATAGGCCTCACGTAATTCTAACATACACTCAGGTATTACTGTCTACTGCTGCTATACACACTTAATAGAGAGCACTGTACACTCTGGTATTGCTATCTACTGAAGATAGCATTGCAGCGTAAACTCTGGTTTCGCTATCCGTTGCCTCTACAGAAGATAGCCAAATCGTAGCTTAACTTACATCCTTGAGCTATAGGGTGGATGCAGGTAATCCCAGACCCCTGAGGATGGTTTCTGGCACTACTATCCACTGAAGATAGTACATGTAGACCTATGACATAATACCACACTCAAGTCAACACATAGTTATGCTTTCTATTATTGCCTCTACGCTATTTCAGTAGACCACATTAGACATGTTAGTCCAAATGATAAACAATAGACCAATACAGTAACCTTGAAAAATGGTACATATGCCATTTTCTTTGCTGATTTCGTTTCTTTGGCATCCCCTGACAAGGAATCCGGCTGATACCACTTTGGCCTCATTGAGCATTTTGAGATAAATGACCCCAAAATTGCGGGGGGGGGGGGGCTAAAATTAAAAGTGCTCAAATTTCGCTTCAAACTATACCAAATTATTCGTTTTGGCTTATGGATTTCAAAAATGTATTTGATTTTTCAATCCGATCTATGGTTCTCACGTTCAGTGGCTTAAATGGTCAGAGGTAACCCAAAATTGCTGGGGGGGCTAAAATTAAAAGTGCTCAATTATTCGTTTTGGCTTATGGATTTCAAAAATGTATTTGCTTTTTCAATCCGATCTATGGTTCTCACGTTAAGTGGCTTAAAAGGTCAGAGGTAACTAAAAATAAAGATGCTCCGATTTTCTTGAAAATGGCAGGAAATTATTCATCTGCCAGAGGCGATTCAAATAAACAATAGTTTGATCTATCTACAATCAATGTCCAGTTGCCGAGATACGAGAAAACACAGGTTATTAACCATGGACTCAATGGTGACCTGTGACATTTTGATCAAATAACATGTGAACTAAATAATTTTATGACCCCCACTCTCTTTGGTGCAGAAAATCTATAACACCCCCCTTATTCTTTGCTTTAAAAAAAAAAAAACTAAATAATTTTATGACCCCCACTCTCTTTGGTGTAGAAAATCTATAACACCCCTCCCCCCCTTATTCTTTGCTTAAAAAAATACCGTGACCCCTCCAGTATTTTCATGACACCCACCCTCCTTCAAAAAAAATGACAACACACTTACTTGCAACACGCAAGCACGCTGCCGGTAACAGTAAAGAAACTTGCATAAGACGCAAGTATTTAGCAAGGGATACTTGACAATCATTGACTAAGCAATACATGATAGTTGAATTGTCTACCAGCACTGAATACTGAATTTCATTATTCATTATCTGTATTGCTATCTACTGACGATAGCTTACATATTAGCAGACACTCTGTTATAATTACTATCTACTGATAATAGGCCTACGTAATTCTAACATACACTCAGGTATTACTGTCTACTGCTGCTATACACACTTTATAGAGAGCATTGTACACTCTGGTATTGCTATCTACTGAAGCTCGCATTGAAGCGTAAACTCCCGTTTGGCTATCAGTTGCCTCTGCAGAAGATAGCCAAATCGTAGCTAAACTTACATCCTCAAGCTATAAGGTGGATGCAGGTAATCCCGGACCCCTGATGATGCTTTTCAATCCAACCTGTGGTTCTAACGTTAAGTGGCTTAAAAGGTCAGAGGTAACTCTTCTATTTGTACAGGGGTAAAAAAATAAAGATGCTCTGATTTTCTTGAAAATGGCAGCAAATTGTTCATCTGCCAGAGGAGATTCAGAAAAATAATAGTTTGCACTATCTACAATGTCAAGTTGCCGAGTGTTTGTGTGTGCTTGCAAAGTACTTGCAAGTAAGTGTGTTGTCATTTTCTTGAAGGGGATGGTTGTCATGAAAATACTGAAGATAGCATTAGAAGCGTAAACTCCCATTTGGCTATCAGTTGCCTCTGCAGAAGATAGCCAAATCGTAGCTAAACTTACATCCTCAAGCGAGGACACTTGACAATCATTGACTATTTAATACCTGATAGTTGCACTGAATACCCGCATTTATTCATTTATGTATTGCTATCTACTGACGATAACACATAAATTAGCAGACACACTGAACTTTCAGAACAAAAACCTTGGAGTAAAAACCTTTCGCAAAAATAACCTTTCGGAACAAATTCTTCGGATTAAAAACCTTTTGGAGTTAAAACCTTTCAGAACAATTAACTTTGGATCAAAAACCTTTCGGATCAAAAGACATTCGGAGCAAAAAACTTCCACTCAAATTGCACTTCAGAATAAAAAACCCTTCGGATACGATTAATATCAGAAATAGCAAATAGAAGTCATTGAAAGTTATTTTACAGGAGAAAAACTAAAATAAAAATAATAAAATTCCTTACAAAAAGGAACAGGCGCCCAATGGAAGCTTTGATGTGATGTGTCGATGTGTTGTGTAACAGTTTGGATAATAAAATTTAGTATGCAACGAAAAATTAGAAAATGTAAAGCATATTTATTGCAGTAGGAGAGGTGTAAAATCATACAGCATTGGATGTGAGAGGATTGGTTTAAAATAAAAGGAATAAAGCTCAGGTTATCATTTCGGTTACTAAATATAGTATATAATGTACGGGGGATTGTTGGAGTAGAATGATTGCATAATTCTTGGATTCCTTTTCAAACAGGAGTATTTAGTTCTTATGAATGACTCCATCGATAAAGAAGACAAGAACAAACAATCTGAAAAGTGTTATTTAGTGATTTAAACTGAAAGAGATAAGAATACAAACATTTAGATAACAATGCTTTATACAAGACATACTAATCCTAGATAGAAATAGATCATATTTTAGAACTATGAGATTTTATGAAAGTTATTAATATAAAAGTTTTTCACAAAATATTCAATACAGAATGGCTTATGTTCAGGGTATACATGTATGCCACATGCTTGTTATAGGCTTTTCAGCCTGGCTCAAGTTATAGGCCTATAATTTTCAATTTTGGACGAGTATGGTTAACAGTGAACTTGGGCCTATCGCATGCAAACATGAGCTCACCCCAGCAAAGATCAAGTACCTTGCATGAAACTTGAGTGCCTGCTCATCAGCTGCCCATGGACGCTTGGCAGTGTTAATTGGCTGACACTGAGCCTCAATGTTTGTGAAAGAAAAATTTGGCTAATCAGAGTCCACACCCCTTGTCTGGCGATAAAGGGGAGTATAATGACAGTAAGGCTGGTGCAGATCACACTTATGACGCTGTTGAAAAAAAAACCCACTATGCCATTTTAAGTTAGTATGCAGGCAGCATTACAGATCAGTGGAAGCAGGGTCCGAAGCAGGGCTATGCACAGTCGATGTTTTCGATATTCCAGAGATGTTGAGAGGGACAGAAGAACTTTAAAGGTGAACCTCATTGAAAATAAAGTTATATATCAATGGAAAGCTTATGATGTCAGGGTATTAAAATTGTTTTTCCGATTTTTTGATTGCTAATAAAGCTGAAAAATTAAAAAATGATTGAATTTTTGGTCTTTTTAAGGCGCCCAAAAGCACCCAAATCAATCGTCTATGACCTTGGGAATGCTCGTGGACGTAAGCTCAGGGTTCGTGATCACGTGATCTTACTCGGAAACATGTAAACAAGACTTGCTTCCTGTACTTTGCAAGCTGCCCGGCAAGTCTGATTTTCACAATAAAGCTTGAAATTAGAGGAATCTTCAAATTGCTGGTTCCTTCTATATATATTAGAAATAATAGAATTATTGTCAACACATAAATTTTCCGTACATTTTTGACAAAATCAGTCATAACTGGCTGGGTATAACTGGGTAATTGAGTTTGAATTTCGCGCTGGGATCAATCCCCTGCGCAAATGCTGCTACCATTCATGTCATGGACTGAATAAACATGATCGAATAACAAATTAAATAGTTGTTTGTGACATTCCCTATATATTCTTGATTCATTTTAAAATGTCTGATTAAAAAAAATATCGTCTTGCAGTAATTAAAAAATTAATAAAAAACCGCCGATTTCATCAAATCCAGCCCATAAAAGGTTTTCATATTTAGCGTATTGCGGTAATTCATTCTTTCCACACAATCGCGATTGAAAGAAACAGAAACTCGGGCAGATACTTTATTATAAAATAAATACAATTTAGGCTTAGTATGCCGTTATTTGATGGAATTCTGAAATCTGAATAAAATTAAAATATTGTCACTTGTGTCATGATTCTTTAATGATAGTACAATCAGTGTACGGTACTGAAAAAGTGAAACATTCATGTTTTATGGATTACCGAACACGATGCGTAAATTGCTGCTGAATTGCAGGGACGGATATGCACAAACACAGCGACTCGCCGGGCTTCATCCTCCGTGTTTCATGGGGTGTTTCAGCAGATTTGATCAATCGTTCCTTATATTTGGAACATTTACAGGAATAAATTTTGCTGATGAAGTAGCAATAAGTTGGAAATATCAGAATGTGAATATCAAATCGGTCATTTTGTCTGCAAGTTCAGTACAGTCGCGGATACTGAACACTCGGCGTAGTGAGACTCAGTCAGTCACTGAGCTAATCCCGTATGTATCTATACGAGTTCGCCTATCATACATGACCGGCCATGACTGGTTGTAAAGCTAAGAAATAATTAAAAAATCCTGTACATGTACCTTATTCTATTCCTTCATTTTCTCATTGTGATAAGTTCATCTCAACTTGGTGTGACGATCTGTACTGGTAGCACTAGCAGTTATTTTTTTGTAATCTGTTTTCATTCCGGTTCTTCGGCGGATCTTCGCTCTTCGTGCTTTACTGTACTATCCCTATGCATATCGTGGATGGCTTGGCCTATCCCAAATCACCCCGGCCAGCACTTTCCCATTTTTAAATCCACACACTTTATTCAGGAACTTCATTCTTAATTTGATCATGATATTTCCTTCATGTTATTCTTATTTTATTGAAGATATTTTTCATGTAAAGTAAGTTGACAATGACTGAATTCGTGCATTGGCCCGATGCATGCCACAGTAATACACGGACATTGTGTTTACAATCAAACCCGGAAGTAACTGTGTGTCCCTGGGCTGACGTCATCAACGAAAAGCGCCCAATTTGAACGATTTGATTTTGTAATTTAGGGGGGGGGGTGCCAATATCCAATCTTTGCATGGAGATTATGTCTAGCCTGGTACGCTATGCAAATAAAAAATATTCTTTTCTGATTCCTGACATCATAAGCTTTCCATTGATATATAACTTTATTTTCAATGAGGTTCACCTTTAATAATGTAGTAAAATAGTAAATTTCATCACAGATTTTGATTATTTAAACTCCCGATCTCTGTTTGGAATATCAAAATTCAGAACTTTTTTATGCACTGGTGTCATTGCAGTGGGCCCGGGTCACTGCACACAAAATCACAGTAGCACTGTAAGAAGATTGATTGAAACTGAGATTATTTCCAGGGTAAAATCTTGTTTCAGGTCAGCGTCAGCGGGTCTTGCGATTAGGGCGTTTGTCAGGTTGAGTTTTGATTTTCCCAACCATAATTATGCAATGGTTATAGATTTCTAAGTTCTAGTCTCAAAAAAATCCATGACTCTCAATCTTCTTAATGGATGTGTACATAATTCAGTTACTTGAGGTCACATAAATGAAGTCCTCTGATCCATTTATGTATATAGCCATAGGTATAGACATTTAACATACATCATGCAGCTTAGGCAGAACAGAGCTCTGAACAGGGGTAGATGACCAAATTACGAATTAGCATATAACAGGGCAAGAACAATAATTGACAGGTGCCAATTATGAAACCTTGCATATATTTGCATAAAATTGCATAAAAAGTCAAGTAAAATGCAAGTTGGTTACACTCCTCATGATCGTGGTCACTCAAGATTCACTCAAGAAACTTGCAGATTAAAGAAAAAGTGTCCGAAATACTAGCATTTGGATGCAAGCATTTGCAAGTATTTGCAACTTTCCTTTGTTTTGAGGGTCAAGAACTTGCGCAAGAACTGATACTTGCATCCTCATTTTTACTAGGGTAGAAGCTCTATTCCTTTTGCCATCATTTGGTAGAGGCATCTGCCCTGATCTTCTCAGGAACTGGTTTCAATCCAACTGTGAATACTATATGGTCAATTTTAAGGTACTTCTTCCATTCCAAGCATGGCTTTGTCTTTGTTGATCGTCAGATCAAATTCTTTGCATCTCTTCATGAGTTTTGTGAGATTCTCATTGTGATTTTTACTGCTTCTGTTGTTTCTCCAGCTCCAAATATCAGCATATTATCTGCTACGGACTCTAATTCCCTGTATATAGCACATTTTATATGTTTAGGGAAACTTGTGTACCCAATAACAAATTCAGTTTGTAATGCTTCATTGAATATTTCACTAACAGATACCAGACTGGAGAAATGCAGTGATAGTGGCCAAGAACCCCGGGTCAGCTACTAGAGCCACATCGTTTGCTGAGAGGCTAAGGCTTGGCTTAGCAGTCATCCATGGTGAAGAGAAAGAATCAGAGTCTGAAAAATTAGATGGAAGACATTCCCCTCCTCCGTCACATGCCAGGACTTATCCCGGCCACAGCTTAGAAATGTTGCCATGTAAGTAGATACAACATACAGTAATCAAAGGCTCTTTTCCTCGTTTTTATTTGAATTGTTGTTTTTACTCTCTACATGTAGTATCGCGGCCGAGGGCCTGCCATATTTCTTGCGCTGCATAATAATAATAATTAATAATAATTAAATCTTATATAGCGCATTATATCAAAGACCACAAGGCGCTTTACAATTTAAAACATTAGTATGAAAAAACAAAATGCCAATTGAATTATATATATATATCATTAAGAAATAACAAAAATAATATAGGCACACAATGAACATTGCATAAAAGGAACTGCACAGAAAAAATACATGCAAAATGAGCAAAGAAACAACTAAGTGAAATGTTCAAAGTGACAGTAAAAGCAAAATAAGTTTAACCAGACTAACAATTTTGGATAAACAACGGCAATATATTGCAAACAAATATCAAACAAAAGATGAAATTAGAATCATAATACACAATTTTTAAAAAGCCAAGCTGTACACCACATAGATAACACGTGAGTAGAAAACAAAAAAAGAAAAATGAAGTATACAGTGAAGCAATTAAACACATGATCAATCAATGCAATATCAAATATTGATTGATTGATTGATTGATTGATTGATATTATTTTATTGCAACTTCGTGGCCAAAACATGTTATCAAATTAAATATGAAAAATTCCAAACACGGATACTTTTAACACAAACAATATCAAAGTGGTGAAGCAAAAATGTCTACACCAGGTATAATACTGTAATGAAAAGAGCAAGACACATCACAAGAGCAAACCAAGAAAATAACTTGAGTTATATGAGGTGTAGACAAAATATTATGAAAAACATGTAGTACACATATTACACACGACACATATAACCCACTATGACGTGCCACTAGGAAGAGGAATGATGGTTACCAATTTGGTAAACTATTTCTCCTACGAAATCAACATTCTTTTCTATGCACTTCAGAGGTCTGTCATTGAAACGTCAAATCCCCAATGTGTTTTAAGTGATATGAATATACTAGCAATATATTTGGGTTTTTGTAGCTTCTAATTTTTAGCACAACATGATATGAATAATCCAAAAGGCAGACATTTTCTCTTTACACATGATAATGAGTGAGATGTACAAATGACGTTTTGATCTGATTCTCCATTACAGTGTTCACACCAAAGGAGAAGCCTCCCATCAATGTTGTAGGTGATGTGGGTGGCAGGATAGCTATCATTGTGGTAAGTCTTCCCTAATGCCGATACTGCTATGGGATCTTTGAATTGGTAATGATCAAATCTAAGAGTGGCTTCACCACAAGATGGAAATTTAACTAGGTGCTTGAGGTTACAGTTACACCCTTTACTTGGCTGCGAGATTTTGAAGAAAAAAATTGTAGCCATCAATTGATAGTATGGTGTCAGGAAGGTTTTTGTTCTTCAGTGTTGAAACACCATTGAAAGAATATCCAGTTTAACTATTTTGAAGATGGCTGTTTCAAAAATCGACTAATATTTAATGGATTTCGCAGGTGAGTTTTTTCAAAGAAACCGAAATGTCGCGAAATTGTGTTATCACTTTGTTTGTCACATAATTGGTAAATTAAAGAGGGATAAATGGGTGCTAGTTGAGACAAGTAGTAAACTCTCTCCTTTCTAATAATAATTGGTAAATTAAAGAGGGATAAATGGGTGCTAGTTGAGACAAGTAGTAAACTCTCTCCTTTCTAATAATAATTGGTAAATTAAAGAGGGATAAATGGGTGCTAGTTGAGACAAGTAGTAAACTCTCTCCTTTCTAATAATAATTGGTAAATTAAAGAGGGATAAATGGGTGCTAGTTGAGACAAGTAGTAAACTCTCTCCTTTCTAATAATAATTGGTAAATTAAAGAGGGATAAATGGGTGCTAGTTATAAACTCTCTCCTTTCTAATATATCTTTGCAGATGTAAGTTATCATCAATATAGTTATTTAAAGGTGAAATAAACTGAAACTGAAACAATATTTATCTCACAATTTGAAGGTTATTTCAAGGTAATGTCAAGCCAGCTCAGGTCAAATTAGGAAAATTATTGAATTTTTACATCAATTTAACTTTTTTTACAAATGTGCGCGAGTTTGTTTAAACGGTTTCTTTACACTGTTTAAAATCTGAATGAAGAAGTAACACAGTATATATCGATATTCCAATTCCGACCTATTTGAGCATTTTATTAAGTTAATTTATAGGCCCATGTTCCCTTGGAGGGGATCTATGGCCAGGAATTTTGTTAAATATTGTTTGATTGTTGATGATGAAACATTGTATATTTTGAACCCTATTTAAAGGATGACATGATAGATGAAGCAGAATCATTTGTTGCTGCAGCTGATGTACTCAAAGGAAGAGGGGCATATAAAATCTATGTCCTAGCCACGCATGGTTTGCTTTCTGCTGATGCACCAAAGAAAATTGAGGAATCCTGCATTGATGAGGTATGTAAATTGTTGTTGTTTTGTGTGTGTGTGATATTTATGATTGAAATTGGGGATGATATACATCGGTAGGATGCGTAGAAGAATGCTAACTGAAATTATATTTGAACTTGAAATGTCTAAATTGAATTCGAAAGAATAGTATAATTTATTTGATTCCTTGAATATGAGAAATGGTTATATGCACAGTGAGAGATATTTGTAGCAAATACTTTCTGGTTAATCAAAACCATTTCATGCAATTTTTCAAACTGTCCAAGCAGTCTTTTGAACATTTAGCACTATTTGCAGCTTTTTGGCAGGCATTCATGTAGACATTTCCCATTGGTGACTCAACTTAAATGAATCTGCAAACTGGCAAAGTAAGTTTTGAGGAAGGAAGAATATGCGGTGAAATAAAAAAACAATTTAACCCAACACTACTTTTAAGGGTACTTTACATAAAATGAAGTCAAAATTCTTAAATTTTGCATGCTCATTACCCCCTGACGTCTTTTCAAAGTAAGATCAATTATATTTTGCGTTGGGATTGTTTTTGGAGCTTCCAGAGAATAAGCAGGGATGTAAATTTTCAGGAAATTTCCTGATTTCATTTTGCTTGGATCTTCCCTGTACAAAGTATAGGGAAATACACATTTCCAGGAAATTATGTTATTTAAAGCAGTTTCAGGAAATTATGTCAGTGCTTGTTTTCATTCCTGAACAGAAGATTCAATTAATTGTTGAGCTATCATTCAACCAAGTGCTTATCCTTGCAGTACAGATTTAGAAGCATGCATTATATTAATTACTATTTGTGGTGTGATCAAGCAAAATCAGTCTGAAGTCGGGTCATATTCAATTTTCAGTTTCTTATTGGATTGTAACAAGCATTTGCAAAGCTGCATTTTGCAGTAAACCCCATTGAAATTCAACTACCAGTTCAAAAGATACATGTATCATCAGTATGAGCTGATAAAGAGTTTCCAAAACAATAGGAAACAAATGGAAATATTTCCTTTGTTTGGCTATATCTTGAAATTAGTATTTACGACTTCCAACTGATTTTGCTTGATCGCATCACATTTGTTTGTTTTCTGTATATTTGAATATTCAGCATGTTGATTACTTGAATGTTAAAATTTGGTTCATGTACATGCATGTGTGTCATTTTCCAGTTTGTTTTACAATGCATTTGTAAATACAAGGCATAAGAAAAGTTCTAATTTAATGTATCCATGAAAGTTTGAAAGTTAATTATGTGTCTCCTTGCATGAAAGTCCAGTATTTACAGTTAGCATGACCAGGCATGACATTATGCCTGGTGAGCATTGATAAACCCAATATAATTTTGTAATGGTTAAAATGCATCATGCGTTTTTTATTTATTTTTCGTGTTTTTGCCGAGTATTTTTTCCTACTTTCTAATAATTTTTGATGACAATGGCTTCAGATTCATCAATAATACCAGTGAAGGTGTTGTATGAAAGAGAAAGCATACCAGGGTGGGTATTACACCAAACATTGTCATCAGCTACGTTCGCTGCAATTTTGCAAGAAATTTTAGATGTAAAAAACCCTTGTGTCACTGAATTCACTAGACTGAACTTGAAAGTATGTAATTTGGATCCAAGATGCACTGTTAAAGATAAAGATCAGGGGATCATGTGGGTTTCTAAGCCATTGTGTTTTCCACTTGATGAAGTTAGCCCTGGCCGAGTAGCCCTTGTAAAGTACAAGGTCCATTTTATTATTGAAGTCAGAAGTGACGTGAGACAAAGAATTTTTTTTTAATTAAAAAAAAGCCTCATTCCGCATTACATTTTTGAAGTCAGAAGTGATGTGAGTCAAAGAATCAATTTTGATTGGCCTAAGTAAAGATGGGTGGATTTTCATGACATTGAGTGTGTTTAGACTGTAGCCTACTTTTGAAAGTACATGTACTTACCCAGCAATTAAGTTACACTACTTGCAAGTGTACTTACTTGTAGGCCAACTCACAAGTAAGCATGTCCTTCACTGGTAAATTATGCACAATCACAATAGGATTGGATCATCCAGTGTTATTATGGTCAACATAAGGTCATGCTTATCAGCAAGTGACTTGCAAATCTTGTTCACACAGGCCTTACTTTTGAAAGTAGCTTGTGTAAAATGATAGAAAATAACGTGCAAGTAGCTACTTGTAAGTGCGTTTACACAGGCACTACTGTTTAGCTTACTTTTAAATGTAGTTACTGTTGACAGTAAGTTGACTTGCGACTGTCTGAACAAGCCTACTGAAAGCCAGTATTTTGCAAGGTACTGTATTAGTTCCAATAAGCGCCCATGCCCCAATAAGCGCCCACTCAGGGTATTTTCAAGTCCTGCTTAAACTTGCAATACATTTTCTGCATCAGAAAAGCTACTAGAACGTCTCAGGACCCTTTTATAACATACGTAAATTTGTCTCTAATAAACACCCCTTACGTAAAAATTAGGTAAACGAGGTAAAAACTAAGCGCCCACCCAAAATTACTTTGTATAAAAGCGCCCTGGGCGCTTATTGGAATGAATACAGTATATGTAATTTCAAGGTCATTGGAGGCCATATATAATATCTAAAATATTTAATTCTTTCACAATTCATGAAAAGTCATTTGCCTGTTTTCTATTTTGTGATGGACTGAGCCTGATATTGATCTACCAAATAGAAACATGTTAAAGAACATAAAAGAAGCCCCAAAGCAGATGTACATATAGTGTTTACAATCCTCTGGTCACTTGACGACCACTGATGGGTTGTCAGGTGACATTTTATAGATGGGGACAGGTCATATCCAGTATCCCTGTCGAGAGGTTTTTGTGTCTTGATCTCTATGGTAGAGAAGGTCATTTGGGGTCATTGCTAAAATGTTGGTAACAATTTCTAAAATTACACCCATTTCCTAAGTTACCCTTTTTCAATGTAACTTGGACACAAGCGTCCATGAGTAGTAAGGTATTATACAAGCTATGTTGTGGTTGACAGGTCAAAGATCAATGAATTCAGCATCAACAAATTAACTAAAAATTAAGTGGTTGCCAGCTTTTATGCTTAACATCTCAAAGAAGCATATTTTTTCATATACATGTATATTTGATTTAGCCTATTAAAAAAATTGGGTTGTAATTTAACAATCTTTTTAACAGCCAAATATTGCCCATTTTTGGTGTGTTTTTTAATTGCTAACTGGTATATTGTTTCCTAGGTGGTTGTCACTAACACAGTCCAGCATGACCTTCAGAAATTGCAGTGCGGAAAAATCAGGACGGTTGATATCAGCCCGGCCCTTGGGGAGGCTGTTCGGCGTATCTTCTACGGTGAATCGATGTCCTATCTGTTCCACAATATTTCCCAGGACGACTAGGTACATGGTCTAGTCTGTGCCGGTTGTAGTTGGATTGGTGAATCTTTATGAGACTTATCTTGTAAATTTTGGTAACAAGTTAACTGGGAAACTCATATAGTTTGAAGAAGTACCAAGAATACTAATGTTAATGTATTTGTGAAATAAAACCCAAAAAAGATCAACCTGACCTGATTAATTGCATCAAAGTTAAGCAAAATAAATTGTTTGCTTGTCCTTGTCTGATGGTATAAGCCATGATCTGCAACATGTGGCATCCTCAAGGGTAGTAATATATGACTTCCCCTCTAGTATGGTACAAAGGAAGGTCTCCAATGCATCCTGCTGACAGGAGGTATGAGTTGGTTCATATCAAGGCTGTATATCACAAATTGTCTCTTCATCCTGGGCTCCCTTCCACTTAATAAATTAAAATGATTAAGAATAATATGCAGAATTGAGTTTTTATTAACAATTCACAAATACCAAAAAAATGGCAATTGACCCATTTTCTGGCAATGTATGCGCTTCAAATTCCATCCAATTATATACTTAAAAAATTAAACAAATTAATACATTCAGTTCTTCACAAAATTGAGTAATTTACCAATTTCGTTCAAAGGTATGAATATCCTGGATTGAATTTGCCCTTTTGTGGTTGAATAGATCTGTTGATTGACTTCTGGGGGTCTGATACATGTGGGTTGTAGGACTTTATGTAAATTTGTATATTTTACCAAATAAGGAAAAATTCCATTCAGTTTGAATGGAAAGGTATGTGAATGGAATTGTTGATAGACTTCAAACCTTTGGTGTTTGGTGTGCATGTGTATCTTTTATACCAAATGTGGAAATTAACACTTCAAGGTGGATGGGAGTGCAGTATTGATTGTGATTATGCATTGCTTTGAGAATCAGGTTTTGGCTATCATGGAATGCTTCCCTATCTCTACACTTGCGTGCATTAATTAAGACAAGAGTTTGTAGAAACAAAATAGCACATCTAATTGGATTTGCTTGTGTACAAATAGCAGAGTCAAATCAATTGAAAAAAGTTAGATGTAAAATAGAATACATACCATTGCACAGATAATACCTCCAGTCCTTGGTGAGTTGCAGACCTATTAGGATTGCCACAGATAATACCTCCAGTCCTTGGTGAGTTGCAGACCTATTAGGATTGCCACAGATAATACCTCCAGTCCTTGGTGAGTTGCAGACCTATTAGGATTGCCACTTATAATACCTCCAGTCCTTGGTGAGTTGCAGACCTATTAGGATTGCCACAGATAATACCTCTAGTCCTTGGTGAGTTGCAGACCTATTAGGATTGCCATTGTTGGTGAGATGTCACTTTCTGACACACAAAAAAAAATGTTGACTGACCTATCTCTCAAAATTTGTCTTTGGACAAGCAAAACAATTGGGGGGGGGGGGTTATTGAATTTCTGCCTGTCTTTTCACCTGTATGGCATGTTTTGAGTTAATTTTAATCAAGATCTCAGGAAATAGTCTCATCAAAGTTTCACCAAGGTTTAAATGAAGTAGGATCAGTCTTGTGTGAACATTCCTTGAAATGTCTTCTTGAAAGCCACTGTCAGTGATCTTGTCAGAATCCTAATGTAGATTTCAGATTTATTTCGTACATAACATAGATTTAAATGCGTTAGAAATGGCATTAATGTGAATGGTTACAGAAAATCTTATATTTTGTTTTTCCAATTCCATGTCTAATCATGACTTGGAACATAAGCCTATAGTGCATCTCGTCTCAAGTAACGCCACATGCATTATTTCGCAGTGGCAGTATTAACCCTTGTGTGCTCTAAACCTCATCCTGTGCTGTATATACAATGTACACACATGAAGAGCTTTGTTTCAAAACCCCTTACATCCACTTCAGAAATTTTGAGAAAACATTAATAAATCATCAAAAAAATTGCTTTTGTTGCAAACCCCTTATATCAGTGATTTTTTTGATGATTTTTTGACGTTTTCTCAAAATTGCTCAAGTGGATGTAAGGGGTTTTGAAACAAAGCTCTTCACATGTGGAAGTGCGGTTTGTCCACACGCTGGGGATACAACTGCAAATACACTGACACACTCTGATAAAAAAGAAAAAGATAAGGTAGAACAGAACAAGGATATCAACAAACAAACCCCAATCAACCAGTTGTATGTTGTTCACTATTCACAAAATCACTGATTGTGACAGCATCAAGGGATAGCACATTTCGGTAAGTTGGCAAGTATGATATAACAAACCAACTTGGATAGAGGCAAGCCATTATTTGCTAATTGTGTGAGTAATGGATTTCCACTGAAATTAATACATAACTGACAATATGTTTTCACCTTTTTTTGTTATCATTTTCATTCAGCATACTCAAATTGCATACTTTAACTGGGAAATGTTGCAAAAATGAATTCAAATCAACCAGAAAATTGCAAATATTTGGTCTTCAACCAGAAAGTTGCAAATCTTTGGTCTTCAACCAGAAAGTTGCAAATCTTTGGTCTTCAACCAGAAAGTTGTAAATCTTTGGTCTTCAACCAGAAAGTTGCAAATCTTTGGTCTCCAGCAAAGTGAAAGAGGATATTTCTACTGGGAGAACTTCATACACTACCAGATCCCTATTGAGGCTGCCTGCACAGATAAATCGTCGCCAAGGTACTTGGCTGGCACTGTGCAGTACCAGTGTAGTACCAGTGCAGTACTACTGCTGGTGGATCATGTGTAGTAGTAGCAGCATTGTTACTGTGTAGGTACTCTGTGTGTACCAGCCCGGTACGTTGGCGACGGTGTACCTGTGCAGGCGGCTCAATAAGAATCTTGTAGTGTACATGTATACCTACATGCCACCATATTGTATTTCCATTATGCATAGTTCCATCCATAGTTGAATTCAATGAAGAGGACACAAGGGTCAGATCCATTCATTGTGGTTGATCAGAATTTTTATGTCATCTTTTGTCCAGCAAATGTGCAGGTCAGAGTATCATGCCTCCAACCACAGTGGGCCAGCTGAGTGGCGGCCCCAAATAGGATGTTTTGGTCATAAAAGCCAGGGGTTTCTAAGCCCCCCCCCCCCAGTGAACACGTACCTCCATGCTAAAGATAATAATGAAGATAAATGTGGAACATCATCATTTTTTTAAATTGACATGTTTCGGCATATGAAATTTGTTTAACGGATATTCAGAGATCCGTCAACCCCAAAATATACTCCCCTACACATGACATTGTTTTTGCACTTTTATAGAATACTTACTAATGTAGTAACTACTGTCTGTTCAATTAGCTTAGATTCTTGAATTTTTAAGATATTTGAAAAAATACAAAATTGTTGTCAAAGTCATCAAAGAAAAGTGTTAGCACAGCCTTAGACCCAACGTGATTTATACTTTTCAAATTCTAAAGTTCAAAATAAAACTCCATTTCTTTTCAATTTTGGTCTTCACCTGCGATATTTTTATAAAAAGCTGAAGAACGTCGGGTACCATAAACTTTTTTGAATCAATCCATTTAGAGCAATGGGGATGAATGTCACAATGCACAGAGATAGTATTTATTCGACCATCCACATCAGGAAGTATTGTCCAGCAAAATATTTGCCAGTATGCCTAATTTGTGTTGAAACCCTACTGTTGAAAAATTACGTTATTATTTATGAACTAAGGTTTTCTGAAATAGGCCCAGCTTATATGAATACATTCCTTGCGTATTATTTATTTATTTATTTATTTATTTATTTATTTATTTATTTTGCGAATGGGTCTGAGGTGTATGCCTATAGGCCTATTATAAAACTACATATTTATTTTCAATTTGTTATTTCGTTTTGTTTGGTGAATACAAACTATGAGAAGGACATTTGGAAACAAAAGAATTTTTGTACAAGAAAATATTATTCAAGCGAATGCTGATATTCTTGGGAATTGGTATTAAACAAAACTCAATAATACATTGTAAACCAGTTGACATATAAGAACGAAATCCATAATTTTAATGTCATGTATGTCATTGTTTAGGGAAAAAATAATGCTCAGAATAGTGTAATGCATAAAACGTAATCGTGCTATATATGCCCTAATTTCGTGTAACAAAAACCGGTGGACCATCATCACCTATAGAACCTACCCAATAACCGGAACGGTATAATAATTGAAATGGCAGGACAGATTGGTGGACAGATAGTTTTGCTAAATTGGATAGGGTCTATGCCCTAAGTTGAGAATGGATCGTCCCACTCGATTTGTAAAAAGGTCGCGAACCCTTTTGGTGGACCCAAGTAACTGCCTAAAGGGCGTAAACCACCAAATAACTTCTCCATTGAAAAGCACGTAAAAATCACCTTTTTTAAACGGCGTTTTCTACCAGGCGTGACAATATTTTTCACTTGTTAACGTCATCCCTGTATTAATTAAGGACTGAAATTTCATTTAAGCTTCAATTTTGGGGAACTTAACAGGTTCAGTTTTTTATTAAAAAATTTTGAAAAGCGACGCCGCTATTTCAACGCCAAAACTAGCATTAAAATTTGTTGCGTTAGCAGTAATTCGGACAGGGCCTACATTTCTTGTGAAATCGATTTGTATAATTTCATATCTATTTTAGTCATTAATAGGTTAGCATCTTTCATTTAAATCAGAACATGCCAACCTCACGAAGAACATGGTCCCTAAGGACACCACATTGTCTCATGTAGCCATATACGTTTAACCGGAACTCATCACCATTGTACCTTTCGCGCAGTAATTTAGTGTAATACGCCCTAAAATGAGACAAAATTGAAACGAAATGGGGTTTTAAATTGAACTTTGGAATTTGAAAAGTATAAATCACGTTAGGTCTAAGGCTGTACTAACACTTTACTTTGATGACTTTGGCCACTATTTTTTATTTTTTCAAATATCTTAAAAATTCAAGAATTTAAGCTAATTGAACAGATAGTAGCCCTGCAATGATTAAGTTTTTCTGTGTTTCCTTATCAAGTGAGACTAATCTTAAATCTCTAGATGCCAGGGCATAAGGAACCATGTAGACTTAATACCAGTAGACAATGTAAAGCACAACACAAATTTGTGGTATTTAACATCATAGGTGTTGGAAACTGCTTGGAATCTATATTACATGTACCAAATTTGGTTCTTGCAACACAGGTCCTGTCTGAATATGGATACTTGTTCCAATGTGTTTCTAAGAAAATTTGTAGGCCTGTTCATGGCTCCTATAGTTTGGATGACAGCTAATGACTATTGCTGACTAGTTTTGGACCCAACATTTGTGAATTGCCCTAGATTTACACCCTATAAAAGTGACTTGTATGCACTTGTTCAGATTAAATAACTCAAGCAAGATTTGGACCCTAGTTTTGACTTGACTTCATTAAGTTTTTGAATTGATTTGGTTTCACAATGTCTGATTTGACTGAAGCTAAATATTAATTGACTTGTGACTTGATCAAGCACCCATTATCTTAACCCAACATTGACTCATTGCAAGACTGGCAAAAAGCAAATAAAATAGCAATGACAACAAAAATAGGAAGCAATTTAAGACTTCTACTTCTACTTTCACCGGGTCAACCGGCATCTTCAGCGGATGTTATTGCTCCGATGATGTCACAGATGTAGATGACATCAAACTTGAAGATGTGGTGGCACCCCCTTTGTTCCGGGGGTCAGGAGGTTGTCCCAAACAGGGTCGATGTCTAACCCTTTGTCACGGTTCAGTCTGGGTCTTTTGGTTCTGATATGGATGGCTTCCAAGACCGTACGAGGGAAGTCCTTAGACTCCCTTTCCCAGTCAATCTGGTGCCCTTTGACGTCATCTACATCTGTGACGTCATCAGAGGTGTTCCAATAACATCACTAGCAATAACAAATCTTCAGAGCAATAACATCCGCTGAAGACGCCGGTTGACCTGGTGAAAGCGCTCCGGTGAGTGAAATTTGAGTAGCGTAGAAGTCTTAAATTGCTTCCTATTTACGTTTACCGCTACGTATGAATATACATCATTGTAAACAACAAAAATGAATGAAGGGTATATGTCTGCTCAGTGGTAAAGCCAATGAAACTCAAACTTGTGTGTAAGATGAAAAAACTCCAATGTATTTGTATCTGGGGTTAGCAGTGTTTACATGTAGGGGTGTTTGTGATTTCATGTATGCCTGTTGGTTGTGTGGGTGTAACATGTTAGTCATTATGGATAGACATCATTACATTGAAGACCTAGTATAACTGTGAAGTTGCATATCATTTAATATATGCTTCAAGTATTAGCAGAGAGTATGTAGATTCAGAATTTGCCGGTGCCCAATCCTTAAGCAGATTGAGTTATTTTGAACATTTGACCCCCATACAATTTTTATTTTACCCTTTTTGACCTATACCTAATTAGTTAGGCATTGTAGAAAGATGACTATCTACCTTTTTTTACACTTTTTACTCCTTGGAAGAACATAACAATTTTAAAATGTAATCCCCATGTGTGACCTTTGACTTCAATAACTGAATTTTCTCAATTGGCAACTTTACAGCCAAACAGTCATTTTTCTCAACCATGTGGAAAACTGTACATTTTGTAATTGAAGACTGGTGGAAGGAGGACTGAAGTTACAAAATATTAGTTTTTAGAAAATTAGGCTTTATCTGAGAAGTGTGTAACTTTGAACTAACACTATTTTGCTTATCATTTTACTGCTGTAAAATTAACATTTCATCACTTGATTGTGCATTCATTTACACTTTAGTCCTTGTACTACAACTATTGTTGAAACCTTCTCAACCTTGATTCATTAATTTCCTTTATCTGTAAAGCAGGTGACTACTAAGTTTCTCCATGCAAAACGATTTGAAGCAGTAATGGCATCTGGCTGGAAAAAGTTGTCAAAGTCCCCCAACAGTTTTTGTACACAAGACAAGTAGGATGTTCTTTGCCATGCAAGGGAGTGTAGAGAGCATATCTCCTGCTCTCATCTTCTTGCAACATTAAATGTCAATCTAAGAAGTAAAAATATTTGGAATGCCATATTGAGAGGAACAATTTGATGCATAATATTTAACTTGGATGAATTTGAAATTAGAATTTTGACAAAATATTGAGGGATCCTCAGCAAGTGTCACAATATTGCTTTAACATGATGTGATATATGTACCAGCTTTTCGCCACCCCACCACCACCATCACCCACCACCACCACACCCCACCCACCACCATCACCTACCACCAATAACATCACTTTTGTATGTTTTCCGCATCTGTAATATTTATACTAATCACCTCAACACCACATTTTACATTTTATCATAGTGCAGATTCATGTGGCTGTGGTGTTTACACATAACTTTGATTGCATTAACCCTAACTCTGCTGAGGCTTTTGGCGGAGGGGAAGGAAGGAAGAAGATGAAGAGAATTTTCATTTTCTCGGGTGCTAAACCCGCTCACGGCCATACCTTGCCATGGGGGATTGCCTTGGCCGGCAAAGCTTTCCGTCACCATATGTGCTTTCGCATGATGCAATCGCATCACATGGAATACTTAGGGTTAGACCCTAATCATGTCTTCGAGTGCATGCATCCATCCCATGTGGTGTGATGACACAAATCACCCTAAATGATATATGCACAATTTTGATGGCCGGGCCAGTGAAGACCTGTGGCTACCAGTCGCCGACCTAGTGCTTGGCACATAGGGGTCTCGGGTTTGTAACCCGGCCAAAGCAAACAATTTTGTTTTCTCTTGGTATTCCTTCATTCTTTTCCTTCCAGTCACCAAAAAGCCCTAGTGCGGTACGGTTAGGTAAAGGCACATGTATGCTACAAACATAAACTCCTGGTCATTGTCCTCTGATCCTCTTGGTTAAATATAATAGGTAATATATAAGGCGACGAGGAGAAAAACCCTATTTTACGGGCCCGCCTGATCCCTGGAGTGTACTGAGGATAAAGAAGTCTTGTCTGTAATTAATATATGAATTGATGACTCCATTTGAAATTTACACTCCCTTTGTGGGAGGTTTTGTCTTCCATGTGGGGGGGGGGTATAGATTTCAAATGGATCAGCGCATTCTTAGCTTCACAACCACTTGATATCATTGATTCTCCAGTTATGCAGCAATGAGGGTTTGTTTTGTGTGACCAGGAATTTAAGAAATACATGAGTAATTAATGACAAATGCAAGTTGCATTGATTCCTAAATGTTTGTTATCTTTTTGCTTCTCCACACAGGTGGTAGTGACAAATACTATCCCACATCATCTTCAGAAACTTCAATGCACAAAGATTAACACAGTGGATATCAGTCTGGTCATGTCGGAATCTATCAGAAGGATTTATCATGGAGAGTCCATGTCCTACCTGTACAGGAACATACCTTCTGAAGACTAGTTGCTGCAAGTTGTTGGCTTAATTGTGAAGTCACAATGGTGCTAGAGGTAGAGCTGTGGTTCTTTAAATGTGCAAATCTATATCAAAAGGATGCACTTGTCAGCTGCTAGATATGTGTCTCTGTTAACATAATAGTTAGGAATAAAATAACAGACTTATCTGAAGTGGAGGTCACTTCAAATCATCTCCAAGGTTTAATACAGAGAACATTCCTGAACTAAGTGACTTGGAGATGATTTGCAGTGACCACCACTTGAGAGGAATCTGGTATTTATTCTTAACTATTATGTAAAAAGAGAAACATGTAGCAGCTGGCAAGTGCACCGTTTTGATATGGATGTACACAAATATGGAGATATTTAACAATGCACTAATTGCATTAGCTACCAGGCATACTTTGTTGTACATTTTTATGCTGCAGTATGTGTGTAAGGTTTGCTGACTTTTGCTATCTGCCAAAGAAGGTTATTGATTGTTTATGAAATATTATTACACCTCTTACATATTCATGCGGTAAGCTAATGCTGCCAATTATTGATGGTCAATTGTGCACAACAAAAATAGATACAGCTGCCACCAGCTGATCTATATAAACAGACTATTAACCAGTTAAATTTGTTTTTGCTATTTTACTACCTCAATCCCAGCATCAAAGTTTGGAGCCAGAATTAAATATAGCACATCAGCCCCGATCAGATCTCTATTGAAAGAAATATTTTCACAGCAGTGCTACTTGAAACTTGATTATAGAATGTTGGATTGATAAAGAAATGTAAGTTACCATGTATTTATTTTAATTAAATGAATAATAGGCACCATTAGCTCTTAAATATGTAATACAGGTTGTATCTAAATGATTGCTACCTATCAGTTTCCAGTAATTATGGACAAGGCTATACCACATCAACGTGCAACATATGAGTTACCTTATATCTTATGTGAGGTCATAAAACTGTAAATCCTGATCGTTTCAAAGAGGATCCAATGCTATGTATTGCAAAAGCAAGCTTGTCAGTAAACACCAAAAGCTGATGGGTACTAATCATTTTGATACCTGTGGGTGTAATAAAACAAATACTACATGGTTTATATCGGGGAAATAGGTCAAACTATTTTTTCCTTGCTACAGGCCTCGGGCCTATCACCTTAAACCCTCTGGGATTGGGGCGATACATATGTAAGCCTGTAGCCAGTATCTCTGAAAATAATATTGAGCCATTCAGAGATATGGTTAATGGCATAGTGCTGAAGGCGATTAAGCTAACAGATCCCAAAATCCCATTTTTATTGTTTACTCAACAGATTACTGTAAAAGTCAATATTTTCGCGAGAAGATATTTTCGCGATTTTGAATATTTTGTCAATTGCGCGAGAATTAAATTTCGCGGTTTTGATATTGATACAACAAAAACCTAATGCAAAAGGTTATTTTCGTGAGTTTTTATTTTCGCGATTTTATGTCCACTTGCGAAATTCGCGAAAATAAAAACCTCGCGAAAATTTCTACTTTTACAGTATATCATGTAATTAACCTTAATCAGATGCACTCTAAGAACTCCAAGGTGGTAGTGCCCATTAAAACTTATAGCATTGTGGCAACCTGTCAGGTTGGCAGAGTCTACATTGGTTTATCAGAAAAGTGGCCAATGTATATAGCATGTGTAGTGCGTAGTAAACAAGGAAGTGGTTTCTGATTTGCTCATTGAATCACATCACAAAGTATGGGCGCCTCGTGTGAGTCGGTTCTTTTTATGCGATAAACATGGCAAGAGCACCTGCCAGTACCGAACTTTCCTGGTGGAAACTTTTAGAAACTAGTGACAAATCGGTGTGAATTACCACAGCCTTACAATAGCACAGATTATTTCTAGGTATCCCATTATGCAGTAGAAATAGTCATGGTCAAAAACAATTGCTGTTGTTGCTAGAATAAGGCTTTCTATAGACTTTGTATTATACACCTAAGTATAAAGATTTAAATTCAGTCCAATTTTTGCACTGACCTTTTCTTACGTTCACATGTATTCACCTTTATTCTTCTTAGGCTATGAAGAAGTTGATTGAAAATTGTCTACATAAAGATTGAGTATGTTCATTTCTATAGGAACAATACCAAAATTAAGCTGTTAATATAAATAAACTGTTCTTGGATCAAGGTACTGTACCTGAAAGTGTGACAGTCAAATTGGACATAGGGCTCCTAAGATACCAGTATTTTTATGATATCAGTATTTTTATACATTGTAGGATACAAAAGAAAAAGGAAGTAACACAGTCATCTCATTTACATGGCAATGTTACATTTCACTCAGGGCCGTAGCAAGGTTGAAAAATGTGGGGTGGCCATCACAAATGTGGGGCGGCCAAATTACAAATATATGCCCAAATTAAAATAAAGATATAAAGAAAAACATAACAAATATCTCAAAAAGTGGGGCGGCCATAGCATCCCCGACCGCCCCGCTTGCTACGGCCCTGATTTCACTGTTTAAAGTTTCATGCTTCTATTCAACCAAAGTATAGAGGTAGTCATTATGACGTCAACGCCGCCATCTTGTGGGTATGGAATATGGAGTGCCTTGTTACTAAGATCACCATGTTGACACCTTGTCACGCAATGCAAATTCCGCGTAATCGGGGGCGTAATGCCAGGTGGGGTCACTCAACTTGCAATACTGACCGCATGATTGTTACCAAAATCGCGGAAAAGGGGTAATTTTTCGGGCTTGTCCACAGACAAAATTGTCCATGAAATTGGAAAAATAGGGGTGTTTTATCGCACAAATGTCCACGAAATTGAAAAAAAAAGGGTTCTTATTATTTTCTCCCGATCCCGTGGATAGCTGGCCAGATAAATAAGGAATAAATTTGGTATCCTAGGCCTACTTCGTAAGCATCCCATGATCAATATTGTTCTCGGTTCAGTTCTATTTCGTGCGTAGCCTTAGCATAGATACACAGAAATTTTGCACTAGCCAATTTATATGTAAGGGTAATGTACTTGAATTCTGTGATGCCCCGTTAATTACTGCACTGAAAAAAACCTTCATAAAAGCCTTGTCCTCGAAATGTTGAAATAGGGTGAAAATAGCAAATGTGTCCTCGGAATCTAAAAAATAGGGGTGTTTCCGAGTACCATTTTGTCCTTGTTTTGGAGTAAAAAAAAGAGGGTAAAATTTCATGATTTGTCCTTGAAATCGACTGCGAAAGGGGGTAATTTGTACTTGTGGCAACGGTCCTACATGTCCCCCCTGCCAGGGAGTGACCCCACTGGGGCGTAATGTCTAACGCATGACATGCAGAACGGCAGTACCCACAAGATGGCGAATACTGCGGAAAGGGCTAACGGCCTGTATTGGTAGAAATAATGTGAAAATTATAACCAGCATATTGTACATATAAGACCTAATTAGCACCCTCCCCTAATTAGCGTTCCCTGTCAATTTTTGTAACTTGCATCTCGCGGGTTGAGAGCCAGGAAGCCGCAGTGGCGTAACTAGGGTTGGTAGCGCCCGGGCCAAGAAACAAAATTGGCGCCCCTACCCCCACCCGAGAATATCTTAGACGTGGGCAGTGGCGTAGCTAGGGGTTGTGGCTAGGGCTAAGGATACATATTAACCCCCCCCAATTTTGAAACAATTGAGCGCTGAGTGTGCGAAATTTTTGACAAATAAGGCCTACCACTAATTAATTTTGGTTACTAGAAGTTAAATATCGGTCTTAAAATGTTCTTCTAATTGATTTTGTGCTGAAATGTGCACAAAGCACACAAAAATTTTGACTTTCATCGCTTGGAGGGGGGCAGAATCGATATTGAATTGGTCAATTTGGCACATTGCCCCCCCCTCCCGCCCCCTATTTACCCCACTGGGAAGCCGTAACAAATCTTTTGTGAGTTAAGGCTTTCTGGCTCTCAACCCTCGATTTGTTCCATGGTTATTATTTTTATTTTTATGAAACACAAAGTTGTTTTGTTTAAAACATTCCTAGTTACAACTTTCAAAATATATTTAGAGGTTAGAACTGTGCATCAGTTGTTGGTGGGCATTATGAAAAATCTAACAATTTTGCCTTTGGAACCTCAGAATATCCCTCAGGACGCCCCTCAGGATATTCCTTGGTCTAAAGCAAAATGTTTAGATCATACCACGGAATGTGGGCATATTGCCTATGGGGGTAGATGCTAGGTAAGGGGTGTGTGAATGGACTCAAAAATAGTGCAAATAACGCGAGCGAACACCAAAGCGACTTCCAGTGTAAAAAGAGCAAAGTCGCCAGGTCTGAATGCTGTACTCGCATTGTATTGTGGTAGCATATTCTAATGAATGAAAATGAAATTGTACTGTAAGAGTGGTAACTTGCCGCGGGTGTAATTTTTCTTGCCTTATCGATTTTGGACTACTTCACTCATTTTTAAATTTGCAAGTTAGCGGTTTCTTACATAGACCTGTACGGAAAAGAACATTGCGCATTTTTAGTTTTGAGGGAAGTGCAAAGATTAATATTTCTTGAAAATTTGCACTTTTAAAGTATCATAGTCAAATATAAACATTTGAATTGAATCTTGGAACTTGTTTAAGAAATAGAAGTGCAACGGTTTGTGTGACTTTTCTGGTTTATACATGTACATTTTCCAGTTTATCTGTTCATGTAGTCACTAAATTGATACTGTTACTCCTTGATTTGCACATTTCTTCTTAGGAATATACTGATGCGTATCAGAGAGATATTGGTATGATTTTGTTGAACAGAGTTTAGCATTTGGCCACAATGGTTGGTAACTGTGGCACATGCAGGACCTACATCTATTCAATTTTTAAGTTGTCTTTGTGTTCTGGATGAAATTTTTTGACTCTTGGAAAACAAAGACAATTACGAATAATGCAAGTAATATTATTATTTATGAATATTCTGTAATGTTTTATTTATTTTGTAATCCAACCCTTGGATTTGAAGAACAAAAACAGATTTGAAGAAAACATTAAGAAGTTAATAGATATTACCATTTATGAGACATTTTTAACACATCAAAATATTTCTGTCATTTGATAGGCAATTTTTAATATTTCCCCGATATTTCACGGCTGGGAAAAGGGTCCCATGAAAAAGAACTATTTACCGGCAATGACATCATCTCCAGTCAACAGTACTTTTGTATGGAAATTTTTTCCCTGTATTGCAAAATATCGGCATCTTGCATCGGCATTATCATACCGCATGTCGATTCAAGCCAGCATGTCTTCAATATAGTAACTTGTCTGTAATTTATATTTGAAGGAGGTCGCAATTTTAGTTTTGAAATTAGTCCAGGAAAGCCTTCAGAGATTCAGTTGAGTCAATACTTCTATTTTACCGAGCTCTGTAACAACATGGGCCAGGGCTGTAAGCTTAGCTATAAGCTTATTAAATTGTAATCCTACATGTAGGTTTATTATGACAGGATATATGACAGGAATTATTCTTTGTGTTACTTTAGTACATAAAACAAATATCAATATATTTATGAAATGGTGCAATATACTACAGTCTGTCCACATAGAAGTATAAAGTAAACAGACCTCGGAAACTGGAGGTATGAGAATAATTATTTCGGTGCAATGCGTGCGTGAATGCTTCTTTGGCGTGCCAACTGCTGCGCGATTTGTACTTGCCAAGCACCCCCGATGACACAGATTTGGTTTGTACAAGTTTTCTATGTGGACAGACTGCAAGCTTCATTGACTGGGGAATGTGGGCCAACTTTTTCCTTTGAGATTAGCTCGAGGAAAATAGTCGGCCCTTGTGTAGGTATTTTGCACCATTTCCCTCATGAGCAGTCACTGATTGTAGCTTGAAGGTATCAGGTCCTGAAAATGCTCATCTATTAAAATGATGAACCAGATACTGTCATGTAACAATGTACATTACATAGTTAAGTATTGGTTGATGTTGAATCTGTCATGTGTTTATTGAAATAAACCTACTTTTTGTTAACTAATTATGTGTATTGCTGTTTGATTTTTAAGGTGTGTGCTTCATTAGTACATGCAGGTGTGGTACATTTATGATGTTACTCCTATGTCAGCATTAGGCGGGTGAAGCCTAGCCTAGTGGTGGTTGCACTAAAATTGAGACCAATCAAGCAGACTTATTAGAATGTTATGGGTTCAATAAAGGAGATCCCAGGGCGTTATTTCATCCCCACGATTCCCCATGATTTTTACAGAGAGGGAGAAAATTCCCGAAACTTTTTGTTTTGATATAATATTATTGGCCTTAACTCAAGATCTATGGAAATATCAATGCAATTGTTGGCTTTCATGACTTATATTTAAGATCTGTGTATTGATATTAAGTAAAACTTGGAAAAATAGGGTCCTGCTATTCCACTTGCCTAAGCCATAAGTGATTTGCTCCACATCAACAACGCCCTCAATTTTGCTTGAATTTCTTCTTTTGGCATGATTGTAATGTCGAATGGTGTAATAAAATACCACATGAAAGACTAAGCAGTAAAATTTTAGTTTTTACATTAAATCCGGAGATCTCCCATTTTACTCCGAGCTCACCGATCAAGTGCTGGTGAAACACCTGGAGTGCATGTGCATCATTGAAGCAGTGCTCTATAAACTGCATATCGCTATTCGTCTTATGTCTTGACGCATTGCAGGCACTGGAATGAACTGGCAATTTTCTTTGTTTTACCTCATTTGTTTGGCTCGAAATTAAAAGGGGACAATGTGATCAGTAGCTATCAGTGAAATCTAACATAGGAATCTTATTCTTTATGCAAATCTATTCTTCATGCAAATTGCTTATTGCTTTACTGGCCACTCCAAATATCTAGAAAATACATTTACTTGAGTGTTACAGGTTAGTGGGAGAGGTGAATACCGGGGGTGAATACATGTATCTATAGGCTTGATGATGACATTTGAGGATGCATGCAAGGACAAACACTATACTGGGTTGGAGTTTTGATGGTGCGTTAACATAATCGTCATGCTAGTAAGGTCATGTTTTTGTGACCATGAGAGCAGAGGAATAATTGAGGCCTGATATTGGTTCTTTCAGATAATTAGAATAAAATAAGATCCTATGTACCTCCCAAAAGTGTGTGTGGGCTAACTCCAGGACTAAGGGGGTCACTTGGATTACTGTAAAATGCATTGAACAAGAGACCTATCACCTATCCATCTTGTCACAAGGATTTAAAAAAGTTAGTTTCGACTATCTACGACTTAAGGGATCTGGAATGAGCGTTTCGACAGTATTTTTTGTGGGACATGAGAGCACATCAGATGATCAGACATATCGAATTGCATTCTGAATACGAAGAATGTCTTTCTGATATCAAATAATTTTCATTTTTTGAAATTCACAATATAATACAAATTTTATGACAATTTATTAAAATTTGATATTTTTCACATTTTTGATATATACATGTAACAGTCCTCGAAGTAAATTTTATAAATCTGATGATATATTCTTAAAGTGTATGTAGCTGGGAGGAAAAGCCGACGATCAATTGAAAATTTTGACCTTTCATATTGAAGATATGGATTTTTTTCCCAAAAAGAGCTAATTTTTTTGGTGTTTTGGGAAAAAAATCCATATCTTCAATACGAAAGGTCATAATTTTCAATTGATCGTCGGCATTTCATCCCACCTACATACATATACAGTATAAATCATCAGATTTGTAAAGTTTACTGAGTACTGTTAAATATCAAAAATATCAATTTTTAATCATTTGCCATAAAATGTGTATTACATTGCGAATTTCAAAAAATCAAAATTATTTGATATCAGAAAGACATTCTTCGTATTCAGAATGCAATTCGATATGTCTGATGTGCTCTAATGTCCCACAATAAATACTGTCCAAACGCTCATACCCCACCCCTTAAGGCTACGGATCGAGATACAAGACAAAACATGTCAACAGTCAATCAGACCGCCAAATAGTTAAAATACTGGTACTTCCTTTAAAAATATGGTGAAATTGTTCGCCAGGCCAAAAGGATTTAAAAAAGTATAGTTTGCACTGCCCAGTTGGCCAGATGGGCCCAGGGCCCCAAAATCCCCCCTTAACACTGCTACTGACCCCCAGAAAGGTAAATCTGGCCCTGGTACTGCCTACCATGTTTCATTTACCAATTAAGTTAAACAGAACAAAAGGTCAACAGAGTTAAATTATGTGGTGTACATTCAAAATTGTATATGGAATTAAGTTAATATCAATTACCATCAGATCATGATAGTATATATGCTTGGTGTGACTTTCACTAGTTTTTGAACATGCAAAATAACAACCCCAAACAGCATTTAAATTATCCCACAGCAAAATCATACACATCAAATACTTCACACTACAATCTGAGTCACAAAACTCATTGGTAATATTCAAATTTCACACAATCCACTTCCTGTAACAACACGGGTATAAACCCAGCTTCAGCTATAAGCCCACCCCCTATTTTTCAAAACATTCTGGAAACAAAGGTGCATTTTAGTAAGCCCAGTAGTAACCCAACATTTTCTGGCAAACTTTGTGCAGCTTTTACAAAAATGTTATAAAAATAATGTGTTTGCTGTCCCCAGGGATCAAGTCAATGTGGAGTGCAAAATTTGCACATATATTTTTAATGGTCTACAAACAGTTGTGAGTGGAGCAGGCAGCATTACCTAAATTTCATAATAAAAATTTGGCGCGACCCACAGCATAATACAAATGATGTTACTTTCCAAAATTTATCAGTATTGTACAGGCCAAAATTTATCAGTATTGTACAGGCCAAAATTTATCATTATTATGTTTTCAGGGTTATTACATGTAGGAGTTACGAAAACCTAATATTGATAATATTGGATGGCTTATTTCGCATTATACCATAACATATCGGATTCGGTCATACAAATATCGAACTCGCCGTTGGCTCGTCAGATATTTTTATGACTCATCCGATATGTTATGGTATCATGCTCAGCCATCCAATATTATATCAGTATTGTACAGGCCAAAATTTATCAGTATTGTACAGGCCAAAATTTATCAGTATTGTACAGGCCAAAATTTATCAGTATTGTGCAGGGCAAAATTTATCAGTATTGTACAGGGCAAAATTTATCAGTAGGGCCTATTGTACAGGGCAAAATTTATCAGTATTGTGCAGGGCAAAATTTATCAGTATTGTACAGGGCAAAATTTACCAGTATTGTGCAGGGCAAAATTTATCAGTATTGTACAGGGCAAAATTTATCAGTATTGTACAGGGCAAAATTTCCAAGGAGGGCACAATTTCGAAGTCATCCCATAAACCGGCTGCCAGAATAATAATAATGTGCTCAAAAATGTGTAATTGCTAAAATGGGTCAAAATGGGATTACATGACCAATACAATGGTACCCTGTACTTAAATGCATGGATTGGATTTTTTTATTTTCCCTGGAAGTCTCACACCCCTTTTGGAAAGTTTGAGAACTGCTGGTGCAGCGAATGTGGTCATTTTCACAGTAAGGGGTGTAAGTTTGGAATTTAAACATTTTGATCTGTAGTGGTCTAAGAAAACTAAAGAATTCCAAGATTTTGGGCCATAAGTCATCTAGTTAACAGTTTTAATGTAAACTGGCCGCGCCAGGGCCTTGTAAAAATGTCCTTCGGGTATCAAGCAGCTGGTTTTTGGGGCGCCCGCTACGGTGGGGCCCTTATATTTGGCATGACTTTGTAAAAAGCTTCTAATTTCGGTCTTGCTAGATTTACTTCGCAACTGTTTTGCTTAAAAGTATGCCCAGCTTAGAAATAAGAACACAACTTGCTTGGTTTTGATTTTGATTTTATTACTGTTTACTAATATGCATTGAATGCAAGTAAAGTAGTTCTATATACAGCGGGAATTAACGCTTGAAATACAAAATTAATAGAAATGCCTTTATGTCTTTTAAAAACGCTTTTGAAGAAATGGCGCTATTACGAACGCAGAGTAGGCCTTAAAGCTTATGATCCAGGTGAAGAGCGACATGATTTGATTTGATGCAGCATTGACCCAAAAAGCTGCTTTGTTGATTAAGGAACCAGGAACCTCATCGATAAATATGGTTTCTTATTTTTAAAAAAATCCCTGGAAAATCTAGCGCGGTAGTTGCAATTGACATTTGTAAGTGTTATTTAAAACATTTACCTTTACAAAAATCCTTAAAATCCTGTGCGTATAGGCTTGCCATCTTTGTTTGAAATACAAAATTATCCACAAAACAAGTTTGAATGCTCTTAAAATTTCCGCGGCGACTTTCTGTTTAATCAATAACCAGGCATGCAATATTGTCATGTATTACAACCGACAGTTATATCATAATATGTGACACGATCAAGGAAATGAGTCGGATGTCGCTAATATTGATTTTGAGATATTGGCAAAGAAAGTGTTAAAATTCTTTTGTTTTATACTGTTTTCAGCGATTGATAAATCAACGTAACTTTACAAAGAAAAGACGTATCAACATGGGGTTTTCAGTTTCTGAAAGCTCTAAATGTCCTCTTTCGAAACATGTGTAAAACTCATTTTTGACCAGGGCTGACATGCGACTCATTCCCCTTGATTATGTCACATATGGAAAACAATCCTTAACAAGCAAACCTATATATATATTCTAAATAAAATAATTCTGCTCCAACAACCCTCCACAACATGATTTCCTAACAATAGTAACCGAAATGATCTTTATTCCTTTTTATTTGAAACCAACCCTCTTCCATCCCATGCAGTACGATTTTACACCTCTCTCACTGCAATAAATATGCTTTACTCTGCGTTTGGTTGGCTCTGTTTACTCCAATTTAGCGGAGCAGAAAACTGAAAGCGAGGCCATTGGATTTAATTACATACCGGTACTCCCAATTATGCAAAGTTGATTTGCTAAGTAACTATCAGGAATATCTAGCTAAGACTTGGTACATATGTAGTACAAGTAAAATAGAAGTATATTACGTTTAGCATTTTTCTAATTTTAATCTAATTTTTCTAATTTTAATCTAATTTTTCTAATTTTAATCTAATTTTTCTAATTTTAATCTGCATAATTATTATCATTTTTATTTTTTCAAGAAATTAACCCTAATTGATTATATGCAGATTAAAATTAGCAAAATGATAAACGTAATATACTTCTATTTTACTTGTACTACATATGTACCAAGTCTCAGCTAGATAGTCCTTATAGTTACTAAGCAAATTAACTTTGCATAATTGGGAGTATGTAATTAAATCTAGTGGCCTCACTTGCAGTTTTCTGCTCCGCTAAATTGGAGTTAGCAGAGCCAAACGCCGCCGAAGTGGTCAATTACGAAAATTGTCTATAGGACCTCTTATCTATGGATGGGCTAATGCCCAATTTGTTTTCCAATAACTTCATACCAATTCCTACAAGATGGAGCAAACAAGGAAATTGGTTTACATTAAAGGAAGATAAGCCAAATTTCCTGCATATTTCCTTATCTCTGAGGAAACAGTCCCTCCAAAAGCTAAATTTCATGAGAGGTACTTGAAATGCTGAATTCCACATTTTTTTAGTGGTCTGGTCTGTTCCTGGACAAATTAAAATACTTTGTCCAGGAAATTACCGGGGAAATTACCAGAGTCAAGAGAAAATATGTAATCCATGAAGCTCATTCCAGGCAAATTTTGGTATTTGGAGGAAAATTTTGGAATTGGAAGGTAATTTTGCTTCTCCATGTCAGAAAAACATAAAAGTTATGGGAAATTTGATATCTTGGCTTCTCTCTCCAGAAATGAACATTGTTTCCTGTCTGATTAATTAACATTTATTTTGTTGAATTATTGATGAGTTCACAGAATATCAAGTGCACATTTATTTTGTTGAATTATTGATGCGTTCACAGAATATCAAGTGCACATTTTGTTGAATTATTGATGCATTCACAGAATATCAAGTGCACATTTGAATGCACTTTGTGCTTCACAAGCTTTGAGCCATTTTTGCACATTGCTAGGTGTTCCACTGGTCATCTGTACCTGATGAAGCATACTCCATACTACCACATCTGCAATTGACATCTCCCCTGAGGGTGCTAACCATGTATTCTTGCCAAGCAATGAATTAAGACTACGTAAGGCTGCTGCTCGCTCTTTTGATGAACCACCTAAAATGGTGAAGCTGGCCAGGTCGAGGAGGTCATCAACTGCACATACATGTTGGATGGTTCCCGCGTCGTATCTCGGAGTGATGAGGCGTGCTAAGTACCGTGCAACATTGGCCTCACCCTGAATTGGGGTCTGTGAATGAGCACTCACTTTGAGCTCAGGACCATGTAACACTGTGGAAAAATTAAATTGACATAAATGTGAGGCCCTTTGCATGTATATGTCAACAGATCTATAAAAAAATAAAAGTAAAGGTTTATTATAGACATTACGGTGAAATGTTACAAATAACTAAGACCAAAAAATAGATTGTTTGCTTGTCCTCCACAACTTTTTCACAATTGGGTCGGTTTGTCAGGATTTAAAAAAAAAAATTTTTTAAAAGGTCATGTGTAGAAACTGTTAAAAATACTTTTCAGGATGTCAAAAATGTTGAAAGAAAAAAAAACTTTTTCTGGAATTTCCAAATTTAGGGTCGGTATTCATTTGTACAGTAAAACAAAAAAACAAACTTTTTTCCATATTTTCCAGATTAGGGTTGGTCGGTGGAGGACAAGCAAACAATTTTTTTTTTTTTTTTTTTTTGCCCAATGATTGATTATTTTTTTCGGGGGGGGGCATGAGGGGCAAAGTGAATTTCAGGGGCAAAAGCGACAAATTTTGTGCAAAATTTCCGCAAAATGTGGAAATGTACGTAATTTTTGGGGTTTTGCCTCAAAAGTGGGGGCGGTGGAAAACTGGGGGCAAGAAAATATTTGCCCCTCCCCCCCCCTCCGAAAGCACCGCCACTGCCAATGTATGTATTTACAGTCAATATAGGTATGTTATAAGGTTAACTATTGCACCTACCATCTTTCCATATAAGGGTAATTCCAATTTGTGCTTCACCTCTGCCAACCTCCACCCCATTGGCAAGGCTCTGTAGCAGTTTTTCAGGCACATTTTTAACAGATGAGTGGATGTGAACTGCCGTCCTGCAGCGATACTGGCTACTTAATGTGTGGTAGAGTACAAAGAGTGATAGTGGTGGAGAGTTGGGATTAGCGTAGATTACTATGTCATGAATCACATTGCCCTGAAATGAAAATTGCACAATAAACAGTATAAAAATGATCTAACACACATCTAGTATTATTTGCATTCTTATCATTCAACTCAACTTCAAATTTAATTCTTATTATACTATTAGTTACGATAATTTTTATTTTTATTCAATTTCATCCTCCGAAATTGGGGAAAAATAAACAGCTTGACATTTTGAGTCTTAAATAATGGTATTACCAATTGACCTCAAATGACATTTGACCTCGGTATATAACATTACGGTACCACAAATAGTTGAAGGTTCCCATAGTGCAGACTATGACTCAAGCTTGGTTGCAATAGGATTTGAACTGTTCACATTTGACCTCAAATATCCTTTGACCTCAGTATATGACCTTGAATACCACCCAAAAGAAGTAGCCAGTCAGAGTTTCTGACCATGGCCTGAAAATCTGAAGTCAATCTGCCTATCCATTCCCGAGACACTGCATCCAAAGGTACGTACAGACGGAAGGACAGACAGACAGACGGACAGTGCAAAAACAGTATGCCATGCGGTGGAGGCATAAAAATCAGATTACTGAAGCAATGAGTCAACGAAAGTTTCTACCAATGCATATCTACTTACTAATTCAGCTATTGGTACAGACTTGGATGTTGCTAATTTTGCGCCACCTTTTTTATGACCGGATTGAGTCTTTGTAGATGACTGCAGTGTCTTATGCGTAACAGGAACACCATCGTCCTGTGACTTTAATTTGACTGCTAACGTTGTAACCTCACTCTCCAGTGCTTTCAGTTCTTGTAGGATGCTTTCTTGGCGACATTCTAAGGCAGCAAGTTCTGCATCTTCCTATAAATTTGGACAGAAAGCCAACAAAACTTGTCATTCATGACTTGGTTGGAAAGCAAAGTCATCAAGACCCCAAGCCACTCAGAAATGTTGTCCAAGAACATATTTTCAACATACCTGAAGTTGATGGTGGGGCAAAATGTCTGACATTGGTTTTCAGGTGGGTCAAAATGTACAAAAAATGTACAATTGGGACTTTTGCATGGGTAATATCTCAGCTAAAAGTATTCTAATAGGCTCAATATGGGATAAGAATAATGTCCTACCAAAGGGCTCTGATTGGCAAAATAATGGACAATAAAATTATTTTTACTATTGGAGTTCTGACCCCCCGAAGTTGGTCCTGGATGGACGAAGTTGCATTTTGAGGACCCTATATCTTTTTAAGTGAAGGAGTTACAAGTTTTCTGATGCCAGATTTGAATTCTACACAAAAAAGTACACCATGATACGTAATTGTAGGGCTTCCCTTTATACATTTATAGACCTCCAAACATCGTCTTTCGTGTTGCGACACATTTTTTATGCTGACCCCCCTAAATTTCAAATTAATGCCACAGGAAAACGAAATGGAGTATGAAGCTCAAATTTTCCGGATTTTACTTGAAGAGGTGCTGCAGTGCACATCACTGGAGTTGATGTGGATTGGCTCTATAGAGGAGCTGAACAATAAGTGCATTATTTCAAATGAATAGCGGTAGTCTTAAACATTTTTCAATATTTTAAGGTCAGCACATTTTATCTTCAAAAATGATTATATTTCATCATGATATAAGTTTGGTACCCGGCCCCCCAACTCAACACAAAAGTTGACAACCATGAGAGACTGAGAGTTACCAAATCTTTCAAGGGCCCCTTTGCAATGATTTTTCATCAAATTTACCCCCCTTTTTCGTGCAAAATCAAGGACAAAATTGGCCAAAAACAACCCTTTTTTGTGGTTTTCAGTGACTAGAATTTCAAACACCCCTTATCAATGACACTAAATATTGACACAAAACTCGGATTTTTTTCAAGTACCGTATTCATTCCAATAAGCGCCCATGCCCCAATAAGCGCCCACCCAGGGTATTTTCAATTTGCTAAAGGATACCATTAATGTTGAAGTGACAGAGAGACATCGATACAGTGAAATTGCTGGAGGACTACAATCCTGTGTAAACTTGCAATACATTTTCTGCATCACAAAAGCTATTAGAACATCTCAGAGCCCTTTTATAACATATGGTCATTTTCACGGTAAAGGGTGTAACTTTTGATTTTTAGGGTCAAAATTTCAAACCACTTATGTTTCTGTTTACTGAAATCATGCATAGAAACAACTTAAATTCCAGTAAAATAATGTTTCAAGGCTTAAACCTTTTGGTTTATAATAAAAATTTTGACATTTCCATAACATTTTGGTTAAAATGTGTTTTACATAAGCTCAGAAAATTATGACATGAAAGCTGGAATACATGTGAAATTCCATTCCAAAGTAAGCCAACAGATAAAAGTTAAATTTTATACCATGTTTTGCTATGTTTGTAATTGCAGTTTTGAAAATCTTTAACATCAAGTGTCATTTACAATGGAAATTTCCCAATCTTATACATATTTTTACACAGCCGTGACGTTAGTCAAAAATATTTATTAGCTAAGTAAAACATAGCACAGTAACGGTATGTTCACATATGATCTGCAGTCACCCAATGTATATGTGGTATTTTTTTTTTTGGGGTCAAAGCTCATTAAGGGGTCACTTCCGGTATAAAAAGAAATACCTTTAAAATGCATCTTCTTCCACAAATTATGTGGGACAGAGATGCCACTTGCACACATGCATTGTTATTACCCAGTGTCTATGGGGTGTACACAGATTTGGGGTCAAAGGTCATTAAGGGGTCACTTCCGGTAAAAATGAAATACCTTCAAACAATTTTATTAGCTAAGGAAAACATAGCACAGTAGCGGTATGTTCACACATGAATTGTGGTTAGCCAGTGTATATGTGATATTTTTTTCATTTGGGGTCAAAGATCATAAAGGGGTCACTTCCGGTCTGAGACGAAAAACCTTCAAAATGCCCCTTCTGCCACAAATAACATGTCAAAGTGATGCCACATGCACACAGGCATTGACATTAGCCAATGCCTATGGGGTTTTCATATAATTTGGGGTCAAAGGTCATTAGGGGTCACAGCACGGCTGTGTTCGTGGTCTTAGACCACAGCTAAGTCTAGTGTAAGTTTTAATTGGGTTTCTAAAATAATTTGAATGTCTAACTTCATGTACAAATACTACTTGATAAAAGGAACCTCCCAGCCAAGTTTCATAGAAATTGGAGTTATTTTTTAGAATATTGGTGATCATAAAAATAAAATATTTGGCAAACAACTACAAGTTGACATGAAAAAATTGGTAAAAAATATCACAATTACCAATTTTCATGCTTTGCTTCTAAGTATTGAATTTCAGTTGTGACAAAAAGTAAATTAACACAGCAAGTCATGATTTTTTGTTTCGGAGGCTTCATGTTAACAATTGAAAACATTGCAGAAGTAGTTTTTTTGAAAAGAACACTGTATCATCTAAGCTGTTATTTTCTTGTGTATTGAATCAATAAATCTATGCCGAAGCTATTGTAGATTTATCACACTTAAATTTTTTCACCCATTTGTTAAGTATGGTGTTAACTTGCATACTGTGAAGCCTCCGAAACAGGCTTTCTTGGGTACCCCGGTAAGGTATCAGTATATTTTTCAAACATTAACCATAATATCAAACTTTTTTTTAATTTATGACATTCTGCACATATCAAGTAACAATTACAATGCAGATATCAATATGGAACACACCAATTTAGATTTGCAAAGATGATAATTAATCTTATTGTTGTTTCGGAGGCTTCATTTGTTTCGGAGGCTCAAGTGTTAACGGAAAGTTTGTATTGGGTCCCATTTTCAAACGGTGATGTATATCTCCACTGTTCAAAAACAAGTGACTTGAGGATCTACTTTGCTACATTTTGATAAATAGATTGGATGAGCTCTTTTATTTATATTTGCACAAGCTAGCTGAACAGTTTGTTTCGGAGGCTTCAAAATTGTTAACGGGAAATCACCTCTATGAAGTCAAGATTTTATAAAAAATTTAAAAGCTTGCAAGTCGGCTAATTTTTGTTACCTAAGTAATCAACTGTTATGAATCAAGAAGAAATAAAGAAATAACAAAGTATTATAAACCAAAGCTATACCCACAAAGTTTGTTTATTTAAAAACAATTGTTTATATCAGAAAATGAAGCCTCCGAAACGACAAATATTGAAATCTGGTTCTCAATACAGGGCTGTTCACAATTAAAACTAATGTGGCAGTTTTTACTGAGCATATGACTACACTTTCAGCATAAGAAAAATTATCCATGAACAAACTAAAGAAAACACAGGGCTTTACAAAAATGTTACTATTTTATTTTTTCAGTAAATCAAAAAGGCCATATTTATGGACATTTTAGCCTGCCAAAACTGAACGCAGTAACTTCCTAAGATGATTATGCTACCCAAGGTAGCTGCTAACTAGATGACTTATGTGGCCAAAAATTGTGGAATTCTGTAGCTTTATTAGGCCACTACACTCCAAGGTTACACCCTTGACCGTGAAAATGACCATATGTAAATTATATTTGTCTCTAATAAACGCCCCTTACGAAAAAATTACGTAAACCAGGTATAAAATAAGCACCCACCCAAAATTTAAAATGTTAAGCACCCTGTGCGCTTATTGGAATGAATACGCCGCCGGTACCCCTTTTATCCAAATTTCGCAGACAGCACTAAATACGGTTTGCTGATTTCAGTCAAATTTCACGGATAGTGCAAATCAAATACCCCTTATTTTGCCAATTTCGCGGTCCTTGCTACTGATAAAAAAAATTACCTGTTTTCCGCGCAATTTGGTAACTCTCATGGTTGTCAACTTTTTTGAGTTGGGGGGCCGGGGTTTGGTGTTAATCACTACCAATTTTGAGAAATTTGCTCCAAATAAAAGGTTATCTTTACTACATTGAGCAATATACTGTGTGTGCATGGAAGCCCATCTAAAATGGACATGGTGGTCAGAAGTGCATAATTTGAGATGGGTTTTGGAAGGCTTAAACATTGAATTTCTTAACATCCTGTACAATATCAATGTCATTTTTGGCAGAGCAGTAAATTATAGTGTCATCAGCATACATACTGATTTGAGAAAAGTGAAGACAATTAGGCAAGTCATTTATAATAAATAAAATGAAAAGGAGTGGTCCTAAGATTGAACCCTGAGGAACACCATAATAGAATCAAAGTTAGAAAGTGTACCATTTACAAAAGTAGCTTGAGTACGATTAGAGAGATAACTTTTGGAAATAACATATATCATCATTCATGATCAAATAGATCATGGCTCATGCGCATATAAATGGAATTGGAATAGTTCTAGTAACTAGAACTCAGCATACTGATCCATAGATGTCATTATTATGTTTATGATCATGATAAAGACTGAAGTCTTGCTGGCAAGACTAATAATAAATGGATTAGCCACGTAACATTGCTTTTTTGGATTGCATGATTGAACGAGAATCCATGAACATGCTCTCTAGTCTCTACTAGTCCGAATAATCAGACCCAGAACAAAATATTAATTTCTGACATGATCGTGTTCTCTACATACATGTACAATATATGTACAAATGTATGCATGGTATGTCCCCGTCTACATCAGACATGCAGGTACCCGATGTAAAAACACAACAAAATTTACCTCTTCACTGTCATTCTTTGAGTCATGTACATTCTTCATTTTAAACATACACGTAGGAAGCTCAATCTGAGCTTTAGAATAATCGTAGTAAGGCTTTACTTTGAACATTCCAGGACCATTCATCGCGACTCGACTGTCTCCAAGCTTTGGCTTTACAGAGTATAGTACTCGAGAATCCTTGATGGAGTTTACATTCCAATGAAGTATAAACACAGACCGGACCATGTGGCTAGTCTCTTTTACCGGCTCATAGGAAGTACTTAATAATATTGCATTGTTGCATTCAATTCAGCTGCGAATTCAGCGCGCTGCATCTGCTATAGAGACAGGCCGTTGCAACTCGTATACTAGCGCAATACAAAAAGGTGGCGACACCGTCGGCTTCCCCTGTGTATTACCCTGCACTAACAGGGCGTCCAATGGCGTCTCCCGGGCGGGGCCATTTTGGAAAAGTAAAGAAAAATGCTGCTGCCACCTACGGCCTACTGCGTAGTGCTGTGGAGACTTACGTTAACATGACGTCACGAATATGCTAATTAAAGAAAAATGCTGCTGCCATCTACGTCCACATGTTGCAAGCGTGACGATCGCTGTTTCGCTGACCTCACATCGATGATCGGAGTTGCGAGTCCATCGCACTACGTGCTCTATAATACGTCCATGATAGAGATTAATCTTGTGGCCCTATTAGCGTTTCTAGACTTTGTCCGCTCTGACTTGGCGAAACTTTATGGCTGGCCACTGTGGTCAAAATGGTCTAGAAAATCAGGACTAGTATGGTAGGCCGCAACCGCCACAACGTGGAGCTGCTACGCGTAACTGACTTTTTGCTCCGTGGAGCCAAATTGACCAATCATGATCATGTTAGAGTTTTTCATTACTCGGAGGTAAAACTGACTAATTAAGTACGACTTACTCATTACGTGAAGCGAATTTATTCATTAAGAATTTGCCAGACGAGCGTCACGTAGTTGCAAGATATCCTCGGTCACGAAAGTTAAAAAAAAAAAAGTAGTTTATGAAAAGTACGAACTGACTTATTATTAAGATGGACATGCACTCATAAGAAACTCATACAGTATTGTACATAACTATATAGCTAGGCAGAGTGGTGGTAAACTATGCACACAGTTCTGCGATCTGCAGTGTATCGCCGGGAGCTAATTTGTATAACTTGCGCGGTGTCCCTGCGGAATTCGACCTTCAGCAAACTGCAAACCAGTTCGGATTTACTTTATATACTAGTAGTAGGCCATACATACTGTAGTTACTGTCCGTTTTCCTATACACAATACTCAGTGCGCTCACCATTGACGCGTGACCTTTACAAATAGTGTATGTTAGAAGTACAGGCCATTGCCTAGTTGACGTCACTACTGTGTAAAAAATAACCGGCCAATATTTAAAGTATTCTCTGAAATTCTAGAAAATATAGTTTTGCAACATGTCCTAAATTTTTAGCTAATTTAGGTGTTTGAAAATATTGGTACTTTTGTACCAAAAATATGAAGAAATTATTTCTAAACCGTGTTAAGTCATTAAGCTTCTCATTTTCAAGAACGCTGGTTAACAATAAGCAGACTATTGTCTCATTTCGTAAACAAAAGCCCACAGTATTGTTACCTTGCGTTCGCTTTATAATCGTTCACCCAACTGAAACTATAATACCAGCTCATTGCTCATTGCACAGGTAAAACAGACACAAGTGCAGTGTGTATTTAACCAGAGAAGATCTGATGTAACATAGTTGAGCCGTTTTCATTGAGTGTTATCTTGGTTTAATAGCTTTTAATAGGGTTTAAGTCCTTCAAAGGTCGTGGTGAGTTCTACTGTAGACATGACTGCATCATGATTATTTTTAAGTCAACAACATTCAACAATATGATCACCGTGATATGATAGTATGAGAGTATCAGTACCGTGGGTGTCAGTGATCCTGGCCTGACACAGTAGACAAACAAACAAACAAACACGCCACACACATGACACATGCATGCAAGGTAACATTGACTATATACACTAATCAAACAATGGTATTGATCCTGTACAACTGGTCGTGGTTTATTTACAATCGATTCATTTAAAATCCCCATAGTAAACATTAATTTTGGCAAGAGTTTTTCTCTCTGGAACGAGGATGCATCCACTGGCTCCGCGTAATGAAAAGATCTAACATGATTGGTCAATTTAGCTCCGCGAAGCGAAAAGGAAGCTACGCGGAGCAGCACCACGTTGTGGCGGTTACGGCCAGCCATAAACTAGGGCAAAGGAAAAGAAAAGTGGCCCTTTTCTACCAAATTTCAGACTTTCTGAGTACGTAACACTTTTCACCCCCAAGAGCCATGTTTTTTTAAAATTTTTAAAGCTCCTCCCATCCCCGGGCTCTCATCTTTCAAAACTGGTACTGTAGGCCTAAAATGGGGTAACTTTGGGCACTTTTGAGAGTTTTTAATGTTTTTAAACCACTGCTTCCAAACAAACCCAATTATATTTAAAATTATCTCTTTTTTGTGACATTAGGGTTCACCTTGAAGTTGAAAAAGGGTGCCCTAGGGGTTAAAAATAGCCTGACCAAAGTTACCCCGCATTTGGGGCAACTTTGGACAGAGTATTACTATTAGGCCTAGGGCCTACATTTAATTTATAAAGAAAAAAAATTAAAAAAATTGATCTTCGCTGTATATGGGCAAGTTGTTGTTTTTTGTGACATTTGACCCCTTGCAAAATTAATCAAGCATCCTTGCTCACAAATATCGATTTTTATTTTTTCTGAAAAAAATGTAAAAAAAATGCTCATTTTGGCCAAATATCCTGATTTTTTCGTAAAATTGGACATGAGTGAGTATAATTTCTTCCAAATATATTTCTTAACAAATTGACACCAAATATGACTATTAAAAACAATATTGCTGTACGAGTGACCATTTAAAAAAAATATATTTGACCGCAAAGTTACCCCGCTGACCGAAGTTATCCCAGTTTACGGTACATTACAAGTGCATTTCAGTTCTGACCAAAGTGTGTTTAAGTTCAGTAAATATCACCTCAAACCTTAATTAATCAGAACTATGTAGGCCTACCCCAGAAATTGTACCCCAACAAAACCATTCACTCAGTCTGCTTAAGGTTACACCATCTTATCTCGATGGTTACACGAAGAAACGTATAAAAAACGTATAAAAGATAAAGTTGTTCTATAAACCGCGTTTTCTCAGCAATCAAATATCGCAGTGAGTCCAATGTTGGTGCATGGATGTATCTTTACATTTTGTCTGTTTATACAAATTTTTAGAATCCGTTTGAAAATCCTTCGTTTAAATCATTTTTACGCACCATGTTCAGAAGATCAAAAACGCGTTCCATGCAGTTTTTTTCAAATGTTCGCTCCGTATAAAACCACGCCGAGTGATTGTTTTCTCCTTTTTTGTATCGTATACTACAAATCGACCAAAAGAAATAATGTTGCCATGGGGAAGAACCAAATACAATACCGATTAAATTTTATTAGCCCGTTTTTGGGAACAATTTTCGAGAATCTTGTACCACAAAACACTGGTTTGTTACTTTATCGATATCTGGATTGGGCTATTCCAGAAAATAGATGCACACCCCCAGGAGTTCGGATATCCGGACTTTTTGTCCAGTCGTGACTGTTGGAAATCCAGACTTTTTAAGTGCCCAAAGACAAAAAAATCCAGCAGAAAAATAGTTTAAAATCAGAAATCCTCAAATTGAGAGCTCATTTTCAACATTCTGGTTCTGGTTCTGGTTCAATACTCCAACAAAGCGGGTTCCCGCATCACGTCAGAGGTGGATGACCTGCAGTTAACTTGTAATGTCGGTGTCGTCAAAAAGGTCGCGGAGCCTTGATTTAAATATTTTTGAGTTCGGAGCGTCTAATGTGTGATGGGGTAAATTATTCCAATGCTTAACAGTCCAGGGGAAAAAGCTGTCTGAGTAGATGGTCGTTCTGGTTCTTGGTTGTAGAAAAGAAAATGGATGAGTGCGTTTCAGTTGTCGTGTTGGTCGGGTCAGGTATGGTTCCCAGTCGACGTCCACTAAGCCACAGTTGATTTTGTACATCATGGCGAGTCTTACTAATATCCGTCTAGTCTCCAAATCCGTCCATTGAAGGGAAGAAATCATGGATGTCACACTGGAGTCTCTTGAGTAGTCGTTAAGGCACATTCTTGCGGCCGACCGTTGAACCATGTCGAGCTGGTATTTAGCTTTTTTGGTGCTAGGGTACCACGCAGTGGTGCCGTACTCCAATTTAGGTTGAACAAGGGACAAGTAAAGTCTTGATTTTACGTCGGGGGTACATGATTTGAAATTACGTCGGATAACACCCAAAGCCTTTTTGCATCCTTTTGTGACTTTACTGATGTGTGAGTTCCATTTTAAGTCACTACTAAAGGTGACACCAAGATAACATTTCCGTGATTTTTCCTACAATTGGATTTCCAAGCTTTTTCCAGTAATATTGGCAACTGGAAATCCAGTAGTTTTCAGAAAGCAGACTTGGAAATCCGGATATTTCTTTGATTGAAAATTTACTCCTCTATAGGGGGTGTGCACTTATTTTCTGGAATAGCCCATTGTGGGACGTTAATCTTGATATCTAACTGCCTACATTATTTCTCAAATGTCTGTCGCTTACTTTACCATTTGAATTTCACTCCAAATTTAAGCTACTTTTGCACAAAAAAAGAGGTTTTTCGCCATCGACACCTCCGACATTTACAGCGGTAATGAGCTTGTTTATCATAAAAGCCTGTTATGCACTATTCCATAATAGTCAGTTTGAGATCGATCAATTTCATATGTCCCCAAGTGGCTCAATCGGTTAGCGCGCCGGACTCACGTTAGACTATATGATACTATAGTTTTGAGCTGGAAAACTTTGGTACGTGTTCGAGTCCCCGTGTTGTCCATTCCGGGTGTCCATTCCATTTATGTTATTTTATTTTTCTCTCACCTTTTTTTTTTTTCATTTTTCTTGTTCGTTTCTTTCTTTCTGACTGCAGCGATTGATTGTTTTTGCCCGTTTTTTTCATTATATAATTCAGGAATTTTAGGCTATATCGCGGCCTATGAATATATTTTTACAAATTAGATTAACAAAATATTGGTTGTTGGTTTTGTTATTGTTGTTGTAGTTATTGTTGTAGGCCTATATATTGCATAATCAGGGTATAATTAGGCCTACTAGGCCTATTATAGTCTATAGAAGCATTGACTTATTTCACGACAGATCATCCAGGATAATTTTAAAAATTGAAAATTTAGAAAATCCAAAGGAAAACTGCCGAAACCGGCTGCCCACAATCACCCCCCCATCAGCCCATATGGTCCTATCATGGTCGCCCCCTACCTATCCCTGCAACATAGGCCGGATGACTTACGTTTTAGTTCAGATTGATTCACTATTGTACATGTACGCGTGAGTTCATTCTTTTCTGCATGGCTGTTTCCATTATTAACTTACGCCCCATGGAATCAAGCCTTGAAAATCAATTGTATTTAACCTTAAAATCCGCCATTAGGCTAGCGCTATAGTTCACTTTACATTATTACACAATGAAAACACATTTTCTATCAATTTGACAAAATCTCCCGACACATCCCATTAGCCCGTGCGGTGTAGGCCTACACGTGACGGTACGTGTAGGGGTGTGTATGCACTATGCAGACCCATTCAGATTAATCTTGGCACTCATTCGTGGAGAAATATTCCATAATTATACTTGTCTGAACAGATATTCAAAGTACATTCCCACGTGACATCGTGAAATATTATTAGTTTTATAAAAGTTATTATATTTAGGGTCGTTTTATCTTTTCAGTTTCGGTTCCTGTTTCAGTTTTCGGTTTCGGATCTCATTGTTATTTTGAAGTGTTAGCATCAATGTACGTGTGAACAATCCCCGGGGAACAATCCTTTTATTCTATAGTCTTTTGTTGATGATCACCCGGGGGTACTCGGTGCAAATGACCATACGGGGACGGACGTGCCGCAATGGGTAGCATTTTCGGCCTTCTGGTATATCAGAGAAGTTATCTTCTCTGGGTATATCAATGACTCCTTTTTCCAAGCCTATTTTGGTATATGAATGGGTCCTTTTTTCAAAATGTTCTCAATTTTTTCGAAAAACAGCCCATTTTTTCCTAAATCTAGCAAAAATTTTGGGAAAATTTGTAAAAAACAAGACAATTTTGGTTAAATTCGGCCGAAAATTTTGACTTTTGGTATATGGGTCCACTTCCAAAATCTCAGCGGCACGTCCCTACCAAAACCAAACTTGAGTACCCCCCCCCCCGGGGTTGTGATCACTGAGAAGTTCAACGAAGACAATTTCTGTTTTCTGTTTTTTGAGTTATGTTCAGTGGCGTAGATAAAAGTTTCTTTAAGTATAGTCAATCCAGCACCTTTTGGCGACAGAATAAATTTATGGTACAAATGGGCGCTAGGCGCGTGGAAAATTTTAAATATGGTGTAAAAGTAGAATAAATGCGCGAGAAGCACGCGAAAATTTGCACTTTGGGGCTAAAATGGGCAAATATGAGGTTAATTTGGTCAGAAACCCATCAGGCGCCAACATTGAGGGGGCACACCGACATCGCCTGCGGGCTAATAATTACTTGGTACAGCAGAGATAATAAAATAAATACCCGGGATCGATACACGTGAATGTGCTATGCACGATGTTGATATTCAGACGAAAATCTTTGGATACCGGGATAGAAAATGATGAATATCTCTCGTAAATGATTTCGTATAAAGAAGCCAGATGTGGTTCCTTGCACTTGAATATACATGTTGAACAGATATGATAGTCGTTATAGCTAGCGTCTTGAGGAAGAAGCTTGCGTCTTGAACTCAAAAAACTGACAATAATTCTGATTTTATATGTGCCGAATTATATAGCGCAGTGTATAGGCCTAGGTCAATCGTGGAGGTAGTCTAAAAGCAGTGACCTATGTCGTACCATGCTAACTCACACCATAGATTTTTCATGCTCACACACAGCGAGGTCAATAGCCTTAGTCAGATGTCCTTCGACCCATTATGCGTCTAAAAACTATTAAATCGGTCGGAACAAAATGGCCCGCGTGGCGGTGGATTCACTACCATGGCGATTTCTGCCATGAAGATATCGGGGCGATGACACTGTGGGAGGGGAGTGATTGTATAGACCATGATCCCTTACAAAATTGGGGGATTTACCCCCCCCCCACCCATCCCCCGGGATCTACGTCTATGGTTATGTTAATTTCTGACATAAAAACGTGAGATGAGAGGGTAGGTGCCAATCTAGACGAAAGAAGTTCGCGATATGTTACGGCTTTGGTGTATAGGTATGGCAAGCCACATCGGTCATAAGTTTTGCCCGATATAATAAACACAAGCGAGCACCCCCACCCCGGGCAAGGGGGGACGTGACCGGGCGCTACAGGCACTAGGGGCATTGATCAGGCATTGATCAAAATTTCACAAAAAGGGAGCTGGGAGATACTTGAAACTCATATAGCGTTGATCCCGGGGGATAGGGGATCCCCCCAATATTTTGTCAGGGAGGGTGGTCCATACTCATCCCCCCCCCCCAATGTTGACGCCTGTTTCTAACCAATATTTGGTCATTTAAGCCCCAAAAGTGCCAAATGTTGCGCGCTTCGCGCGAATTTATTTCACTTTTGAATGTTTCACCACTTTTGCTTCAATATGGCAAATTTTTTCGCGCGCTTCGTGCGCATTTATACCATAGACTTATTTTGTCACCAAAAGGTGCTGGATTGACATTACTACTTAGAAAATGTTCCTTTTGTCACCACTGAGCTATGAGCTCACACAGCTCATCGGTGCTATGCACTCAATGTATAATCATAGACTATGTAGAGACAATTCACTGCTTGCTGGGAAGCGCTTGGATGAAATTGTGTGCTGGGTGCTAGGTGTATTGAGGTGGAAATTAAAACTGTGCATATACCGTAAAACCTCGTCTACAAGCATATAGAGTGCCTCTCATATCAAAACCTTTCTATGTGAAAAGTAACATGTTTTTACCCAAAATAATATTCACTGCGCAATGAAAAACGAAAGTGACCTTCATGAACGCGAGCTATGTGGAGTCATGCTAAAATAGATCGTATAGTCTACGCAAAGTCTACGCTTGGTCGCATTTCACTGTAATGCGAATTATGCTGTGCCATATAGACTGTGACTAAGACTAGCAGACCCAGCGAGTTATCGAAGGGACTAGAACTGACTTCTGATTAGGGGGTACCCATAGTTTTTTGTATGCGGCGAGACTAAATTCAGGTCTATCATAACCATTTTTAGATGACCATTAGGGAAAATGTCTATACAGTCGATTAACCCGAGGACATTTTTAATAGCGTAGCGCTATTTCGTAGAGTGACTGTTGGAACAGGGCAGGTTTGACAGGAAAACCCAGAAAAACTTTATTCCACGCAGGGAAAGGAACACAATTTAGTGAAAACATGGAATAAATAAAAATTCAGACGGGTTCATGGAAGCACCTACAGCTTTAAAAAAAATTATTTTAGGCTTAAGGAATATCTCGAGGTAATATAAACGTGGGAATATAATTCTGAGTTCACTAGTTCGAAATTGACGGCGATTTAAAGAAAAATTTGGCCATTTTTAGCCAGTTTTCTGTTGCGTTTTGAATGGCCAAGTCTGTCGTGGATTCACTGATTCTGAAATGTTACTAAAGGTTTTGATATGCAGTGATGAAAGTTGAATTAATCCAGGCGCCATTTTGGAATTTGAGCAAATAAATTACAGATCCATGCATATTCAAACAATTACGGTATTATTGTAAGACCAATCTATTGCCTTGGCATATTTACGCATGTATCGTATTAATTTAGCTTTCATCAAAACACTATATATGCTTGTAGACGAGGTTTTACGTCTGTATACCTTATCAGTTTTATTGTATCTCTAAATGTAATGATGAGAAGTATAAGTATATACAAACAGAAAGGAAATGATACAAGGAATGGAATCCAACTAGCATAACCAATTCCTGCCAAAATTAACAATTTTTGAGAAAATCTCAAAATTTGATTTTACTTAACTTTACTGACTCGAGGACTATACAGACTAAGAGAATCGTTTTGTAGCCAAACATATGTATGTGCACTGGCTGCTCTAGGGAAAGATTAACATTTATTCATGCTATATCAACCCAGAGAACTGCAGTAAAATAACTTTCATACCTAGCATGCCTAGTGTGACTTGTATATATATGCAACTTACCGGCTTCTTTATAGACCATGCATTTTGACCGTATTGGCCGCCCATAAAACTTCTGCAGCTACGCGCAAACTCAGGCGGCGGATGACATGATCGAGCAGGCAACTTGTGAAACCGCCCGGCCGTATGGCAGTTCCAATATACTCGGTTAGTTTTGTGGGGTTCATTATCGAACCCCAACGGTTTTAGCTTGTATTTATATTATTTATCAATTAGGCCTATTTGTTTGTGATATTTCAAGCGTTTTAAAATTTCAAAATAATCCCATTCAATTACACGGTTGACGATGAAAATTTACTGACTTTCGTTTACGTTTACGGCAGGCGGTGTCGATGGTGCGGTGTCAAATTCGTGATCCACAGCCTCATCCCCCCACTTTTCTCAAAAAAAGTTGAGATTTTCATACCACTGGATACCGGTACCTCTGGCTACATAATGTTTATGTACCAAAAATTTCTTGCAGATTAATTCGTTTAGCATGGAGCTGGTAATAGTAGGCCTAGGGCCTATACACTAAATCATGCATAACTCGCAAACGCAAAATCGGAATCAACTGAAATTTTGGGAATACGTTTTTTCGTGGATAGGCCTATATCTACTGAAAAATGTCATAAAAAGAGGATGCTAGGATCAGGAGTGGGAGGGGGGATTCAAAAATTCGTTTCACGTGGTAAGTTTTTGGAAAAGTGAGGCCTATGTTTTGTTTGTTTTTGTTAGTAAATTAATGACATTGATTTCCAGTGGCGTAACTAGGGTTGGTAGCGCCTGGGGCAAAAACAACCCCCCGCGAATATCTTAGACGCGGGCAGTGGTGTATAGCTAGGGGTTGTGGCGCCCAGGGCTAAGGATACATAATGCCCCCCCCGTGAAAATTTTGCGCTTGAGGGGCGCAGAATCGATGCTGAAGTTGGTCAATTTGGGAAAAGGGGTATAATCCTTTTTGTCTTCCATGAGCAACCGCGTCACATCGGGTATAATCTTCCTTCCAGGAGCAACCACTGTGCATGATTGACGGGCTATTCCATTGCTCGTAATAGGGTAGTGTATTTTAGCGGGACAATGCTGGATGGTGCACGCGCGCGTGCACGATGTGCAAGGTAGACTTTCGCCAAGACTTGGCATGTGGTTGTTGATGTGGGGGTGTGCGTGTTGGTGGGGGGGGGCGTGTTGTCCGAGATGTTAGGAACTATTTAATAATAGTTATTAATATTGGAAGAACGTTTTAAACTTTAATTTAAGGCATCATATACGATTTTATACTATTTTAGATTTTCAATTAATAACAAAATAATAAAATAGCATTTAAAAATTATATTAATAGGCCTATTTATTATCGCACGCCATGGTAACAATAAAAAAAATGGCACTCCGATAAATATTTGGGAAACATTTTAATTAAAAAAAAAAAAATCTTTCTTAAACCAAATTTTCATGAAATTGAGGGCCATCAATAAACCAAAATGCACCCCGAATCTGTCGCACATCCCCGTAGTAGGCCTACCCTCCTTTCCACCCCTGTTGCCCTAAACTAGACGTGTAATATAAACCGCCACAAGTATTTTGTTTTACCTGTAGGCAAGCTCACCCCTACAGTCGCAATAGTTCTAGCCCAGATAGCTTTTAACTCACGCCTACTAATAACGTACTTTCATCAAGTGATGGCGCTATAAGGTTTACCACGGAAGCTGTTTGGTTTACCGTGGAAGAAGATTATACCCTATATGCAATTTGGCGCCCCGTAGCGCCCGGGGACGTTGCCCCCCTGCCCCCTAGTTACGCTACTGTTGATTTCAGCATTTTCGGTCGCCGAGGTAAACGATGAGGCCTGGCTTTAGTTTACTTCCATGGTAAAGAAAGAGTGAGGGTAGACTCCCGCGGTAGACTCCTGCGGACTAATAAACTTTTTAACAGTGATTAAGGGCTGGGGTATGAACGTTTGGACAGTATTTATTTTGGGACATTAGAGCACATCAGGCATATCGAATTGCATTCTGAATACGAAGAATGTCATTCTGATATCAAATAATTTTGATTTTTGAAATTCGCAATTTAATACACATTTTATGGCAAATCATTAAAAATTGATATTTTTGATATTTAACAGTACTTGAAGTAAACTTTATAAATCTGATGACTTATACTTAAAGTGTATGTAGGTGGGATGAAAAGCCGACGATCAATTGAAAATTTTGACCTTTCGTATTGAAGATATGGATTTTTTTCCCAAAACACCAAAAAAAAATTAGGTCTTTTGGGAAAAAAATCCATATCTTCAATATATGAAAGGTCAAAATTTTCAATTGACCGTCGGCTTTTCCTCCCTGCTACATACACTTTAAGAATATATCATTAGATTTATATAATTTACTTCGAGGACTGTTATATATCAACAATTTGAAAAATATCAAATTTTTATAATTTGTCATAAAATTTGTATTATATTGTGATTTTTAAAAAATGAAAATTATTTGATATCAGAAAGACATGCTTCGTATTCAGAATGCAATTCGATAGGTCTGAGGTGCTCTCATGTCCCACAAAAATACTGTCGAAACGCAATAAACGCTCATTTTGGATCCCTAAGGCTGCGTTCACATAGAAGTATACTATTCGGGTATAGGCCTACGGTGCACGTTTTGCAGGTGCACGCGTATAGCTTAAAATCGAGCAAGACAATTTCATAGTACGGCGGGTCACATAAGGCTACGATCACATAGAAGTATATACTATTCGGGTATACGGTGCACGTTTTGCAGGTGTAGGCCTACACGTATAGCTTAAATCGAGCAAGGTAATTTCATAGTACCGGGTCACATAAGAGGGCACCGTATTCGAAAAGGCCGTATACCTGCGTGTATAGTAGTAGCCTATAGTGGGAATTAGTGAGAATCGTGCGTGTTTGATCTTAGTGCAGCGTATGCCGTCCTAATTTTAAAACTAAACCATATGTGGGTAAATTCATTTTGTTTTAAATAGATGCACTATCTAATTCTGCACATTATGACACCTCATTGAATGCAATGTGACCTCAAGAAGTAAACTTACAAGCATTTGATTAGACGAAGAAAATTGGTAAACTGACCTATCATGCCTAGACTCGCTAATCGCTATACGAAATACGCTCATTCGATCAGGCTGAGTTCACATAGTATACTCCTATATGAACTCAGCGCTCAGCCTGATCGAATGAGCGTATTTCGTATAGCGAATACCGTATACCGTATACTTCTATGTGAACTCAGCCTTAAGGTTATTAATTATTTTAAACTGTTGTGATTTGGTAGTTCACACTTCACAGCATCATACGAATGGTAGTGAGCTTTGGCAAAAACTGCATATTCATAACGAGCGTGTAGAAGATTTAAAATATCACAGATAGGCCTATACTTTTAATAGGTGCTGCGGTTCTTGAGTTACCGGTACGACGTAGGCCTACATAACTCATTAACAACAATAAATCATCAAAGCAAGTTTGCAAAGTATACGATTTGTGGAATGAACTTTCGCAAACTATCAAGGTGTTAATTTTCAATAATATATTGATCTCTATAGATAATGAAAATCGATTTTTAGGTTGCTTCGACTAACAATACCAGCTAATAATAATAATAATAATAATTCAAGGAAATCCCGCCTATTTTTCAGGCGCACCACTGCAACGGCAGTGTATTTCGACAATTCACGCGTCACTGCAACGGCAGTGTAATTTTCAATTTCGATTTTTACATGTATAATCTATATCACCATTTCACACACACAACTAATCTATTACTGTACAGACAACTACTACTGCCCTGGAACCTAGGGGGGGGGGTACAGATACCAGAACCGGGGGTGATCCCCTACTCTTTCCGAATAGCTCTGACACTTTTACGTGCACAGGGATGATCAGGCCCGTACGCAGGATTTCATTTGGGGGGGGTGCTGATTTTGAAAAAGTGGACCTTTTTCCAAGGGGGGGGGGGCGATTTTGTGAAAAGTGGACCAAATGTGGACCTTTTTTGTCCAAAAAAGCGTAAAAAACACCATTTTTTTGCTCGCTACGCTCGCAAATTCTGAAATTTTGGGACTTTTTGTACACTTTGCCAGATTTGGGGGGGGTGCTCCGCACCCCCCGCACCCCCCCTGCGTACGGGCCTGGGGATGATCGAGAGCCCTCCTGTACACGGGACCAACGGCTTTACGTGACTTCCGAACCACGGACGAAGCACATACACTACCTATATCTGCACGTGATAAGCAGTGTATGGGGGCGAGAAGAAATTCTTCAATTAAATTCTGAGATTAAATTTCTGAACTGAATTGAAGGATTCCTGACCATATAGGAACTTTTTGGGAGGGAAGAGAATTTTCACCTAAGGCAAGCCCAAGGCTCGAACCCTCGTCGATCGTATCTCCCGGCCGGCAGCGCAATGCCTTAAAACCACTCGGCCATCTCGCCCCTAATACTTCGTCTACCCTTAACATACTAACGGTATTGAAAACTTTTTGAAAAGATTTTCCAAGTAATCAATACTAATCATGACATTGATCAAAGGAGGGAGACATACGGTCACTTGGTGCATGGGGTTGGAAAGTGGCCTATGGGGCAAAAAAATTCATCATTCAAGGCCAAACTGACGGGGGACAAAGTTTCCGCATTATTTATAATGGCATGCATTTTGGTGATAAAATTCTAAAAAAACTGGGGTCATTGCAGCTGAATTTAAAGGGGATCATTGGGTAGGCCCTACTAGTAGGCCTATTGGTGAAAGTTGAGGGCCCTGCTGCGGTCACCATTCGAGAGAGTAAGTGAGTGACATAAAATAGAGTTAGGCCTAATTACAAATTTAATTGGTTTTGTTTGGAAGCAGTGGTTTAAAAACTCTAAGTTACCCCATTTACGGTATAAAATCAAACATAGTTGTAAAATAAATAAATGCATGTTCCTTGACAAAACGGTTGATGTAGGTCCCCCCCGTGCCCCTAGTATGACGCAACGCCACTTTCCGGCCCTCCTGTCGTAGTGCACGTTAGTCGGGACGTTAGTAACCATTGGTTACTGCTCCAAGCCTGGGCTCATACACCTGTTCCGAATTTTGATATGCCATAGGCTTTGTGTTGTGATCATTTCGATCAGTGGTTCGTATTAAGGGATCCAAAATGAGCGTTTATTGCGTTTCGACAGTATTTTTGTGGGACATGAGAGCACCTCAGACCTATCGAATTGCATTCTGAATACGAAGCATGTCTTTCTGATATCAAATAATTTTCATTTTTAAAAATCACAATATAATACAAATTTTATGACAAATTATAAAAATTTGATATTTTTCAAATTTTGATATATAACAGTCCTCGAAGTAAATTATATAAATCTAATGATATATTCTTAAAGTGTATGTAGCAGGGAGGAAAATCCGACGGTCAATTGAAAATTTTGACCTTTCATATTGAAGATATGGATTTTTTCCCAAAAAGACCTAATTTTTTTTGGTGTTTTGGGGAAAAAATCCATATCTTCAATACGAAAGGTCAAAATTTTCAATTGATCGTCGGCTTTTCATCCCACCTACATACACTTTAAGTATAAATCATCAGATTTATAAAGTTTACCTCAAGTACTGTTAAATATCAAAATATCGATTTTAATGATTTGCCATAAAATGTGTATTAAATTGCGAATTTCAAAAATCAAAATTATTTGATATCAGAATGACATTCTTCGTATTCAGAATGCAATTCGATATGTCTGATGTGCTCTAATATCCCAAAATAAATACTGTCCAAACGTTCATACCCCAGCCCTTAAGACCCGGAACAAGAAAGCGTGATCCAGTTGGCCTAGCACTATATGTAACGTGCACTACGACAGCGATAAATCGCACACCACCATGCATAAATGAGGCTCAGACCCAACCATCATGCGTATCGCCATTTCAGACATCCTAAATTTAGGCTTATAATTATATTTTCTTAAAGTAGCAACAGGTCGAGAAACGTTGATTGATCGCAAATTACGCGAAGCGCAGTGTGTGAGCGTTTCAAACAACCATGATATGAAAGACGATCTGTGATTGGTTGTAGTGAAAAAGGCATACACCTTGGTAACATCTTTTGCAGCTTTTCGTGACAAAAAGAAAAGTTTATATATTAATAATTTACATGTTTTAAATAATTGCAAACCATTTATAGGCAGTCTTGCTTAAAATACTTCGATTTTGATGATACAATCAACGTTTAGCTACTTAGTTAAACAACCAATCACAGTGAAAGATATATGTATGTAGGCTGATTTCGTCTTTGATCATATTTTGCGGCTTTTCCGAACATGACCCGGGCTCCAGATAGAGCTGTCACAATACCTGTATGAGCAGTATCACAGTCATGAGGGGAAACCCCCACGATCTAGATGTTTTCTAGGCGAAATCGAGCAAAAATAGGATTCCGACAAGGTCACGTGGTCATTTGATTCGGAAAATGGCGGACAGCTGCTGTATTCAGCGTGTAGTTTATAAATAGAAGACCAAAATACAACGTACTCGCTCTACATCCCGTCCCGGAATCCCGTTCACAATAACATTAGGACCAGTCTCTCTCTATTGATGTGAAAGAGGTCGGGTAAAACATGAAAAGAGGAAGGGGAAGACCTCGCGGATCTGCCAATGCTTCTCGTGAGTCTACTCCATCAAGTGAAACAAAACGCAAGAAGGTCGGCCGCGGCCGTGGCGGTCGAGCTGCACCGAGCGATGCCAGCAACAGCCGGGAAGCATCGGCGGCACCAAGTCCATCCAGTTCTCGGTCAAGCACTCCAGTATCCGTGAGTAGATCTTCGACACCGTCATTAACTCCTGCTGCACGCCGGAGTACACGGGCAGCAGCCCAAAAGAGCAAGCAGCTCATTCAAGAAGTTATTTCTGCCCAAAAATCACTGTCAGTATCAGCAACAACAACATCAACACCAAAACAACCAAAGAAACCTGTCAAAAAATATAAACCAGCAGACAGTTCTGATGAAAGTGAACCAGATGAATATTATGATGAAAGTGATGTGGAAGAAGACGAGGAAGAGAGTTCGTCACATTCTTCAGCCTCAGAAGCAGAAGCTGAAAGTGATGTATCAGAGGAAAGTGAAGCTAGCGTTGAAAGTGGTGCAAGCAGCACGCCAGGTCGGAAGCGTGTCCCGCCAAGAACTTTCAGACCCCCAACGCCAGTTTGGTTAGAAAAAGAAGATGTCCCCACATTAGATCTGCCAAAATCTTCAAATGATCTTCTTATTGAGAACAAGGACCTTCTGGATGCAATTGCTGTGTATGAAGTTCTCAGACATTTCCATCAGCAGTTGAGATTATCCCCTTGCCGATTTGAAGATTTTTGTGCAGCGCTTGTCAGTGAAGAGCAATGCAACATGCTAGCAGAAATACATATTTCACTAATGAGAGCATTATTACGTGAGGAAGATGGTAACAGTACAACCTTCGGGCCTCATGATTGCCGAGACAGCGTCAACATTCAGCTATTCCTTCTTGATGGTATGACTTGGCCAGAAGTTGTTAGATCATATATCGAATGTGACAAAGAATACCATGAATATCTCCCCTACGTTGAAGCAGAAAATTATCCATTTTTAACCGTAACTGACAAGGTCAAAGTTCTTTTATTTTTGACTGACCAATTTCTTGCTTCCAACAAAGTACGAGAAGAAATCTTAGGCGAGGGTGCAATTACGTATGATGATCATTGTCGCAACTGTCACAGACTGGGAGACTTGTTGTGTTGTGAGACATGTTCAGCAGTGTACCATTTAGAGTGTGTAGATCCTCCTTTGTATGAAGTTCCAGAAGATGATTGGTTATGTGCAGTTTGTTTGGAACATCAGGTTCCAGGAGTTGTGGATTGCATCTCAGAAGTTGAAAAAAGTGGAATGTTGATTCGGCACGAGCCACTTGGTTATGACCGCCATGGGAGGAAATACTATCATGTCAGCAGACGGATTGTTGTGTAAGTGCCAATTTTAAAATTTACTACATACATACGTAACTCTACAGCAGGCCTTCTCAACTAGTTTATTTGAAGTGCCAACTGGAAAATTTTAGTGATCATGAAGTGCCAACAAGTCAAGGGAGAACTCTGCGAGGTAGTGCGTATGCATAGCGGTTAAGGTGCAATGGTGCTTTATCGGGGGTCCAGGATATTAATGTATATTATTGGGGCAAGGAATCCAATTACTGCACTGAAATTTCAGTGACTCAAGACAAGCGGTTCAATATATGATAGGAAACGAGGTACATCCTAGCGGTACCTTATTTCTGATCATAAATATCAACCCGCTTGTCTTGGGTCACTGAAATTCCAGTGTAGTAATTGGATTCCTTGCCCCTACAGACTGTATACATAACTTTTGTTACCACTGTGTTATTAGTTTTTGAGAAAAATGCAAAAATAGACACAAATTTATCGAGGGGTGTAGTACCCCCTTAAGTGGTGTCATAACAGCATATTTTTCAAGAAATTAAAAAAACACAATTATAACAAGTTAAAACTGCAGTAAGTGTTAAAATGGCCCAAAAACCTTACTTTCAGACCCAAAACTAACAATTATGTTAATTTATGCAAATTAGGGTGTTTGGCGATTAATTTTTCATGAAAATTACAGTTCTTAAAACTTTGAACTGTACTTGTCACAAAAAAGTTTTAAAATAAATGATACCTGGTCGCATGTCATAAGTTGGGTACAATTTCCATTACATGGTAAAAAATGACAAAAAATGTATTCTTTGATATGTTGTATATATTGACAATCTCTAATAATTAACACCATTTTTAACCTTAACACCTGCTTCATTTTGGAGATAATGCTTAATTACTAATTGATTTTACACAGGCGTCTATGTAAATCTCAATTTTAAAATGCATTTTTCTCAAATCGGACCTCAATTACAAAAAATGACTGTAAAATTTTTATTTTATGCAAGAATGTCATCAGATTTGGAGGATATGTTCTCAAAACATTAATGCTTCAAATGAACTATTTAAAATAATTGTATGTATGTTAATTACATTGTAAAGGTCAATGACCTTTTTATGAGTAATTAGCAAGATGCTTATTCTATTATTGAGGAAATGAATATCAAGAAGAGAATTATACATTAGCATATTGGTAAAAATACTGAAATTCAACTAGGATTTCATTAAAAATGAAAAAAATGAAATCACCCTTTAAGGTGGTACTACACACCTTGATAAAATAATATCACACTGGTAACAAAAGTCATGCATATTATAGGGGTACGGAATCCAGTTACTACACTGAATTTCAGTGACTCAATCCAAGCGGTACGTTATTTATGATAAGAAAAGAGGTACCGCTAGAATGTACCTCACTTCTTAACATATATAATGAACCCCTTGTCTTGAATCACTGAAATTTCAGTGAAGTAATTGGATTCCTTGCCCATATAATATACATGTAACTTTTGTTACCAGTGTGTAGTTACTTTTTGAGAAAAATGCAAAATTTGTCACAAAATTTATCAGAGGGTGTAGTGCCACCTTAAGTAGTCAGTAATTACCCCAAGACAGAGAAACCAAATAAAACACATCCAAAGTGTTATATTCCTTGCCACACTACTCAGCCATTGAACACGGTCGAGATTTATTTTGTATATTCATCAAAAAACATGCATACACAATTCACAATTTAATTAATATGAATAGCAAAGGCTAAAGGCTTCAATTCAGCAAAAAACAATCATAAAAAATATTTGGCATTTACGCAAAAAACAAAAGCCGAAAAGCTGGATGTGAAATACCCCTTATATCTGAAAGCGAGATACTTTAAGCAAAAGCTGAAAAGCTGGATGTGAAATACCCCTTATATCTGAAAGCGAGATACTTTAAGCAAAAGCTGAAAAGCTGGATGTGAAATACCCTTATATCTGAAAGCGAGATACTTTAAGCAAAAGCTGGATGTGAAATACCCTTATATCTGAAAGCGAGATACTTTAAGCAAAAGCTGAAAAGCTGGATGTGAGTTACACCGTATAGCTGAAAGAGAGATACTTTGGAAGCAAATGAGAAGATTATAGCTGAAGCCTTTAGCATATTTTAATTATCATATTTAATATTTTACTGCTGTTGATTGGAGCCTCAAGAGAGATTCCCAAGCTTCCAAGTTCCTTAAGAAAATTTCAAATCAAAAGAATTATTACATTTTTCTTTGACATTGTACATATAAAGCCATTATTTTATATAATTAATATCAAATTGCACTCCCACCAACAATCCACCTCTAATCTGGAACACTTTGCAACTTATGCGAATCCTGCAAAGTAAGAAAAGAGCACAAAAAAAAAACACCAGATTTTTTGGGGGATGGTGGGTGGGTAAATAAAATTATTTATGACCGTCCTCAATGATGGCTGATTGTGTTGTGATTCGGCTATGGCTCCCAACGCAACCGGATAAACAAACGAGCCTGCCCTGATTGGCCAAACTCCCACAAGAACACAATGGATGCTTTATGCAAACGAAACACGTGATGACCCGCGGTCATTCTAACATGCCTTTCACGAACGCCCCTGGATGCAGGCATGGAAGCACCCATTTTCTCTGCAGGGGCAAATTTTGATTCTTCATGATTGATCACATTCAGAATCTTTATTACCCCAAGACAGAGAAACCAAATAAAACACATCCAAAGTGTTATATTCCTTGCCACACTACTCAGCCATTGAACACGGTCGAGATTTATTTTGTATATTCATCAAAAAACATGCATACACAATTCACAATTTAATTAATATGAATAGCAAAGGCTAAAGGCTTCAATTCAGCAAAAAACAATCATAAAAAATATTTGGCATTTACGCAAAAAAAACAAAAGCGAAAAGCTGGATGTGAAATACCCTTATATCTGAAAGCGAGATACTTTAAGCAAAAGCTGAAAAGCTGGATGTGAAATACCCTTATATCTGAAAGCGAGATACTTTAAGCAAAAGCTGAAAAGCTGGATGAAATACCCCTTATATCTGAAAGCGAGATACTTTAAGCAAAAGCTGGATGTGAAATACCCCTTATATCTGAAAGCGAGATACTTTAAGCAAAAGCTGAAAAGCTGGATGTGAGTTACACCGTATAGCTGAAAGAGAGATACTTTGGAAGCAAATGAGAAGATTATAGCTGAAGCCTTTAGCATATTTTAATTATCATATTTAATATTTTACTGCTGTTGATTGGAGCCTGCGAGAGATTCCCAAGCTTCCAAGTTCCTTAAGAAAATTTCAAATCAAAAGAATTATTACATTTTTCTTTGACATTGTACATATAAAGCCATTATTTTATATAATTAATATCAAATTGCACTCCCAACGTGTTCCTGGCATTAAAAATGCCAGGAACACGCCACCCCCCCCCCCCCTTTGTTTTTTGTTTGCTAAACATATATTCTTATTCATCCCATTCATCGGACCCTGGAGGATATGCCAAAATCTCCGGATAACGGTTAAAAAACCCCAAGGCATTGGCCATCTGTTGGCGCATGATCATAAGCCCCCTTTCAGTAGGGTGCGTACAATCCCACATATAAATTGGGCCTTGGTCATCCACGTTGTTTATACTTGGATGGATGACGTCATTGTAACGTATCACGTGGGCATTACCCCCCAACATTTCCCTGCAGACTTTATGTGCAAACTTATTTAAGTTTTTTGTGCATCTTACCCCTGCTCCCCTTCTCTTTTCCATTGAATAACCTAGTCGAAATAGGATATCCGACCAGATAATCCTAGAGAAGGGGAGAAACTGCCTTAAAGCCCTCAAGTGCTCTTCTATGTTGGCCCTTATCACCCCCAGATTTGCCCCAAAAATATCATTTGTGCCCATATGAATTATTATCGTAGTTGGAAATGGACATTCCTGTAAAAGCTTTGCAACTCTCCATTTTAAATCGAAGAGTTTTCCTCCAGGCTTCCCATTCCAAAAACATTCACCTCCCCCATGCAACTGTGTATTTGGTTTTCCCGCGCGATTGATTATCGAGTCCCCGATTATCCATGTACGCATGGGTCGTTCTGTAATGGGAGAGAACAAAAAACTAAGTAAAACTGCAATGATATCGAGGCTAAGGCCCCAACCTTACACAACTTATTAGTAAGAACAACCGTCGAGAGAGTTTCTCTTCCCTGTCTCCTGGTGAAGTACCTTAATAAAAAAGGAAATTTATTAATCATTAATTTCAACTTTTCTTCAAAATTTTCCTCCTTGGGTAGCACCTAATTTAGAAATGAAAATTATCACAGTTAATGCAAAACATTCCAATCCCTCTTGACATGAGAGATTTTCTCGATGCAAACAAGTGAAGTACCTGAAATGAATTGAAATTGTTAATTAGTCAGCAATTACTTTAGAAAGACTCTTGTTGTGTTTAACAGTGACTGTGGTCTAATGTACGCATGAAAAGCACCTGACTTCCATCTACCCATTTCCTTAATTTGGTCATCCGAAGCCCCACCTAATGATGCTACTGTAGCCGCTCCAATTCTGAAACTATGGGCACTAAAATGACTCGGAGATATTCCCAAAAGTTTAATGCCTTTTTTCATGATACAAGTAAATTGATATGAAGTTAGCGGATCGCCTGCAAAATGTATAAACAGAGGCCCTTGCTGGACAGGTCTTACCCTTAGGTAATCTTCAATGGCTTTTACCGGGCATAACTGACTATGAGAAGAGCTCTCAATTTTCAATTTTGATGATAGCCCTTTTGGTCCGTCTTGAGTATCTGATTGTCATATCTATGATTTTCTGAGATTCTTTAGAAATAGATACATCCTCTACAGCCAAAATTCTTGAAAAATCACCTGACTTTTTCACACATGTAAACTCCCCAATTCTTAAAAATCCAAAAAATGCCAAAAGAAATGCTGCCTTGAATAAAAAACATTCAAACTGTGATTTGCAAATGGATGGTAATTTTTGATCAAATTATCCAGTATAACAGGTGTAATAGGTAGTCTTGCATCACAACGAGGATTTTGCCTCCTGCAACCTTCCTTCAGTTTTTTGATTATAAAACTACAGGTTGGATCTGGCCACCCATTAATTTTATGGACAAATGCGAGGGCTGAAATATATGAATTCACAAAGGATGGTGCTTTCCCCTCTAATGTTAAATATGCAATGAAATTGACTATATGCTCCTGAGGTGCCGGCCAAATCTGATGCAGATCAAACTGATTTCTGAATCTTAAAAACATTTCTACACCTGCACTATATGATGTCCAAGTTGATGCTGCCATTGATGCTCTCAACAATCTCTGAGTTTGATTAGCTAAATCCCCAAACAAATTGCGGCACCGACCTGCCTTCTGCTTCCGCCTCTGGCACCAGATTCCGAAAACGTTCTACCTGGAATCGTGAAAGTGCATCAGCAATGTCATTTTGTTTACCGGGTATGTATTTAGCTGAAAATGCAATATTTAACTTTAGACATTGCAAAACAAAGAAACGCATTAAATTCATGATTTTTGGACATCTCGACGTTTGCTTGTTGACGATAGCTACAACTGACTGATTATCTGACCTAAGTAAAATTCTCTTTCCTGTCCACTGATCTCCCCATAAGACTAATGCTACTACTATGGGAAAAAATTCAAAGCATGCAATAGAATGACTTTTCACTTGATTTGGCCATTTACCTTGAAACCATTGGCCCTTTAAAAACCTCCAAACCCAATACTTGCGCCGCATCCGTGAACAGCTGTAAATCCTCGTCACTAGACCACATTTGATCTGGGATTATAGTAGTTCCATTGAAATGCTCAAGAAATAAAACCCACATTTTCAAATCTTTCTGAGCCCCCTCGGACAGTGCAATTTTTTGGCTAGACTTTTTCGCCCAACATGTAAGATCTATCAATCGGCGTAAAAATGCTCTTCCTGGGGCTACTGCTTTGCAAACAAACGAAAGTGACCCGATAACTGATTGCAGCTCTTTCAGGGAAACCTTCGTATTTTTGGCTATTTTACTGAACTTTTTCCAAAATGCTGGCTAGTTTGTCTTGTGGAACCGAAATCATTTGTTTGATCGAATCAATTTCCAAGCCTAAATATGTAATTTTTGTACTTGGTCCCATAGATTTTTCTGGTGCTAATGGGACTCCCAAATGTTCGCACACATCTTGAAACATTTTACAAGGCGATTGCATGACATAAAACATTCGTTTTGTGGCCCCCAGTAAAATAGAAATCATCCATATAATGGGTTACCCTGTCAGTCCCGCTTTTTGTTTTACTACCCATTCAATGAAGGTTGAAAACCTTTCAAATAGAGCTGGTGAACATGAAGCCCCATTGGCAAAGCCTTATCCACATAATATTTACCCAAAACTTTCATGCCAAGTAATTGAAAATCTGCTGGGTGTATTGGCAGTAGCCTAAAGGCTGATTTAATGTCTGCTTTTGCCATGAGTGCCCCTTTTCCTACCCCCACAACTAATTGAACTGCCACATCAAAGCTCGCATATTTCACCTTACAAAATTCTGGTTCAATGTCGTCATTAATCGAACCCCTTCCGGGAATGAGAGGTGCTGAATAAGCCTGAAACTGCCTGGTTCTGATTTTGGCACCAAGCCAATCGGCGAGACTATAAGGTTAGTAATGGGTTTTTGAATGAATGGGCCTGCAATTACCGCTTAGCGCTTATTTCTTTCTTCAATTTCTCCACTGCTCTATCTGGGTATTGTCTAACAGATGGCAAGTTCTGTGCTTCCCTTGCTACCCGATCACCTAAATAATGTAACTTAAAACCTACAGAAAACCCATCCTTAAGGATTTGTGCAGATGCCGAGTCAGGATATTTGTCTAACAACGGAATAAGATTCCCAACTTTTATCGGAGATGGATATTTACAGCAAATGCAAATAGAATCTGCACATTTGGTATTGCTACTATTATTCAATATCCTAGTATTTGCCCCTTTTCTACAACTAGATGCCCCATGAGTTTGCTCCCGCATTGCATACATTTGTGTGGGTAGGTACAAATTGGTCGCATGCATCCCTTCCCATTGAATCTGAAGCACACAGTCCGACTTGCTGCTCTACTACCGAACCCTCGTTGTGTTGCGCCTTGAAATTGTTGGCGAAACCCCCCTTGGGCTGAATTTGGGATTGCATAACTTTGACCTTGTTGGCGAAACCCGCCTGAATTGCTCCCTCGGTCGAAACCGATTATTGAACCTTGCTGGACTAGCATATGAGCTATTGTAATTGCCAGTGTACGAGCCAGCGTAGGAACTTGGATACGGGTAACCAGTAGGTGCGGTGATATACATTGCCCATAATTCCCCATCTATGGCAGCCCATGACCTTTGTGGTTGATTCTGCTGCCTCAACCTAAATTGTTGGTCATAAGCACGCTAACAACCCCACCCCCGAAACGTGATGCAGCTGTCCTGATTAAATGTGCGTATTTCAGCAGCTCTTGTGCACGATTAGGATGTGCTTCCAAATAGATTGCGCTAAAAATAAGGAAGGCATTGGTCCAAGCATGAATTGTTGTGATAATTTTCTTGGGTTTATCATTTTTCCACACTATCTTGCCTCCATCTTTTATTGACAGAGACAATGCATGATCCTCTTCAACCTGCTTATTAGGGTCACTTTTTTCCAACAGCAATGCAAAATTCACAAATTCCCCATTTATTATTTTTGTCCTCATTGACTGAGGAATTCCAGTGCCCAGGGGACTGCATACTGACACCAACGGATTGAAACCATATTGCATTTGATCATTTAACATCATATTCATATCAACATTGCTTGATGAACCCAAGTTTTGGATGACATTAGTACTTGCCGTTGCATTACTATTTGTATTACCATTGGCATTGCAAGGCCCAAAATTATTTATGACCGTCCTCAATGATGGCTGATTGTGTTGTGATTCGGCTATGGCTCCCAACGCAACCGGATAAACAAACGAGCCTGCCCTGATTGGCCAAACTCCCACAAGAACACAATGGATGCTTTATGCAAACGAAACACGTGATGACCCGCGGTCATTCTAACATGCCTTTCACGAACGCCCCTGGATGCAGGCATGGAAGCACCCATTTTCTCTGCAGGGGCAAATTTTGATTCTTCATGATTGATCACATTCAGAATCTTTATTATTTTAGTTGTACAAATTCAACATTCAAAGCTGTCAATACATCATACCCTCCCTAGATTTGAAAAAGCAACCAGTAGTTTTGACATGCTGACATGTGAATTTTCACATATGCCCTATTGCACACTCCCGCATCCGCCTGCTCCACATCCGCCTGCTCCTCCACCCCTGGCATTTTTTATTTCAACTGTTGTGATTTTTTTACTGAATAATTTATAATTATATGCTTCAGTAGACTGAAATAGTATAATATTAGGCTTAAAATGAGGTATCAACCACTGCTGTAGGATATTGGGTTGCGGAAAGCCAATCAAATTTGTATCGCAATTTTCAGAAAAGTGTAATCCCTCCACCCTTTTAGCATACCCAACTTATGACATGCGACCACCTACAATTTGATTTTTTTCAAATTAGTTTCATTTTCTGAAGAATGGCCCCAATACAGATTTCAAACAGATAAAACTTATCTGAGTTTTTACCTCATATCAGTTTTAGTTGCCCTATGGAGTATTTCATGATCCTAGCATCCTCTTTTTATGACATTTTTCAGTACCGGTAGATATTCGGTCATGCGTCATGAATTGGGTGCCAAAAAAATTTATGTGTTACATGCTCAAAATTAGAAAAATAATCATGCTTTCACACAAAAATTGTAATTCATCTCATGTTTGTTAGAAACCTACAATTTTTTATATAATCAAAGCTGAAAGTGTAAGGAAGACAATTTTATAGGGTACAATATGTACAGGGTGCCACAAATAGGATGGAAAAGTTATATTTTGGTTCAAAAAGTATAAAATTTTGTTCCTCTCTTACTAACATAAACACCGGTTCTGCTAAAACCTTTTTAAATGTGCTAACATTGTAGGCTCTCAAAAAGTAAACTTGTAAGGATGAGTTATGTTGCCTAAGGTCATGCGCCATGAATTGGGGTGTATAGGAAAAGGGGCGGTGTTACATTTTTTATTTTTTTTCCCAAACATTTTGTCACAGATCTCAAGAAATGGATCTAGGGTTACTGAACTGGTTTTGGTCTTATTTTCTTGCTAATTTATCTGGCTAAAATTGTGGAAGGTAAAACTTTCATACTATTTGTACTTTGTGAGATATTGCCAATCAAAGGATGTCAAGTCAGGAGTGGCGGAGCCTACGGATGAGGAGCCTTACGGATGAGGCATGTGTTTAAGTATAGGGAATATTGTTTTTTGGTGACTCTCAAATATATTTTTTACTGCAACTTCATAACCCAACAAGGTATTGAGATGGATTATGTAGGTACCATTGTTTTGGTATGTCTGTCTAGTTTGAAGTGTGACTAGTTTTACTCCAAGTAGAAGTTAATTAATTTGTTGCAAGTGTGCTGCATTCTGTGTCATGGTTTCTAGACTTTTCCTATACATGTACGTTACTCATTACTGTACATGTACTAGGTATTTAGCTCACAAAATGTTCTGACTATCATATTTCTTGAAGGAGTTACCCTACTGCTGTGAAAGTTAGCATTTTCTCGATGGAAATTTGATGAGAAATTCAAATATGCCACTGGTTTTTGTGTAGGGCCTGGAGAAAAAAAGTTTTGAACACCCTGTATCTCAGTAAGGCAACATTCATCATTACATGTTTGCATTTTTTGAAAGCCTATGTCTACAATGTTATTAGCACATCGAAAAAGGTTTTAGCAGAAAAAGTTTTTACGTTAGTAAATATGAGAGGAACAAAATTTTATACTTTTTGAACCAAAATTTAACTTTTCCACCCTACATGTACGGTATGACATTTGCGGCACCCTGTATATTGATCAATTGTTTGTATGTGTGTATTCCTGGTACTCTAAGCTTGACAGTGATATAGTTTTGTAGGGTTTTGATGAACAGTTTTTAAAGTACATTGTACTAAATTAAAGAGGTAATAAGGAAAAAAATAACCAGAGTTTCTGACCATGACCCACCTATCCTGAAAATCTGAAGTCAATCCGTCCATCCAAGCCCGAGATATGTAGCATCCGGACGGAAGCACGGACATTGCAAAAACAGTATGCCTCGCGGTGGAGGCATAAAAATTGAACAATTTACATGTGTGTGTACAATGTACTTAAACTGTTCATCAAAACCCTATAAAACTATATCACTGTCAAGCTTAGAGTACTAGGAATACACACATACAAACAATTGGTCAATATACAGGGTGCCGCAAATGTCATATAGGGTGGAAAAGTTAAATTTTGGTTCAAAAAGTATAAAATTTTGTTCCTCTCATATTTACTAACGTAAAAACTTCTGCTAAAACCATTTCAGATGTGCTAATAACATTGTAGGCTTTCAAAAAAAGCAAACATGTAATGATGAGTTATGTTGCCTTACTGAGATACAGGGTGTTTAAAAGTCGTACATAATTTTTATGATTTTTATAACATTATCAATCAAAACTTTTTCCCTCCAGGTCCTACACAAAAACCAGTGACATATTTGAATTCCTCATCAAATTTCCATCAAGAAAATGCTAACTTTCACAGCAGTAGGGTAACTCCTTCAAGAAATATGATAGTCAGAACATTTCGGAGCATTTGTAAATAAAATATAAATACTTACAATGTAGTACAGTAACATATAGGAAAAGTCTAGAAACCATGACACAAAATACAGCACACTTGCAACAAATTAACTTTACTTGGAGTAAAATTAGTCACACTTCAAACTAGACAGAAATACCAAAACAATGGTACATAATCCATCTCAATACCTTGCTGGGTTATGAAGTTACAGTAAAAAATATATTTGAAAGTCACCAAAAAACAATATTCCCTATACTTAGGCTTAGAGAGAAGACGCAATCTCGCTTTTCTCGCCGTGAAGCTCGCTTTTTAGTGCTTTTCTCGCTTTTAAAAGATTCATTCCTACCACAAAAATCTATTTCTGTGGCGAAAGGTTGCAGAATTCGACAACCATTGCAACTAAAAAAGCTTGACCTGATTTTCCAGCATGTACAAAAATGGTCCATTTTCTGGCACATTCAAGCAACAACACAAGTAATATTCTTTATTTACTACTCAAACCTTGCAGTATATTGACCTTTTATTTAAGGTAGCTGCCTCGGATACAACACCCTTGCAGAAAAATAGCTCCTGTGTCTGATCAATCAGGTCTATTCATTTAAATAACAAAGAAAAGTATTTTCCCCACCTATTTTAAGAGTCTTATAAGAATTGTAACAATTCTTATGTTTTTCTTTATTTTTTGCAGAGAGAATTTAGATATTAATCTTATTTACCATCCCTGAAAGTTTGGTAACCATAGCACCTTTCCCTGTTGGCTAAAAAAATCCTAGAATTTAGGTAATTTAGTGTTTCTAGAAAAACTCAAAAAATCATAAAAAAGTACCAACATTCCTGTTAAATATATACTTAGGTAACACTAAGTTAGAAAATAAACTTGGTTTGTATTATTCTGTGATATATTGGCAGCAAAATGAAACTTAAAACTTAAATATACAACTGCTATAAAGGAGAAAAATCAGTTTTAATAAAATCTTTGTTTTCAAAAATGTTGCTATTTTGAGAAATTGGCAAAGTGCCAAAAGCCCTTCCCTGTAGTAATTCAATGGGATTTTGAGATGACAAAAAATTGCGTAACTCAAAAACGCTTTGTTGGAAAAAATTAAAACTTGGCAAGTAAGGTTTTCTCATCAATACACACATCATATATCATTTTCAAGGAGTTCTGAGCATGACACCGTAGCCGATACAGCCACCTTAAGCTGATTTATGAGGACAAAATTTGAGTATTTTTGATAGTCCGGTCGGCAATTTCCATGCTTTGTTTTGGTATCACTCAGGTATGGAGTCAATAAAATACTACCCTCACTCAATTTTTTTACCTTTTTTTGATTTTCACCAATTTTTGGGCATAAATCTCGCTTTTTTCCTCGCATTTTGAAGTTGCCATCTTGCATTTTTGGTTTAAAAAAATAAGCCTACATGTACACTTTAACACATGTACATGCCTCATCCGTAGTCTCCGCCACCCCTGACTTAATTAACATCAGGACTTTGATTGGCAATATCTCACAAAGTACAAATAGTATGAAAGTTTTACCTTCCACAATTTTAGCCAGATAAATTATTTAGCAAGAAAATAAGACCAAAACCAGTTCAGTACCCCTATCCATTCTTGAGATCTGTGACAAAATGTTTGGGAAAAAATAAAAAAATGTAACACCGCCACCTTTTCCTATACCCCAATTCATGGTGCATGACCATATTAAATACTGTAAAACACTTAAATTTCGAACTTAAAATTAGAAATTGCCAACTCAGTCACGTACATGTTGTCATTCACTGCAATAAACTCATCAGTGATTCTAGACAATATCGCAATCTGTGTAATTACACTGGCGGTGTGTATGTTATTTTTATTTTTAAATGATGTTACAATGCTACTGCGACTTCACTTCAACATTTATGTTATTGCATTTTATGTTACATAATTTCTGGACGGGTCGTAAATATTGGATATCGAAACTTGTATTTTTCTTTCACATATTTTCATTTTTCGATCGGAGCTTTGTAAGCATGGTATAAATGACAGGGTCGCTGATGTCTTGTGGCTATTTTTTAGACGAAGTTGACATCGTAAAATCAGGTGCGCGATAAATCACGCTCCTCGTGCAATTTTAGGCGAGCCTCAAAAGACAAGGCCTGAATATTCAAGATTTAATTTGAGTTAGGGTTGCCGAATTTGGCACCAGTTATTACAAGCGTATTTCACAAATGTAATTTCGCGGCAATTTAATTTCGCGAATCTGAGGTCCTCGGGAAATTAACTTGTTTTACAGTAGTTTGATAACTGAGCTGCATGAATTGTTGAAAGTGCGTGTACAGGGGATACTCAACAAAATCAAAATCTAACAAGCAAAATAAAGCAAAAAGTTCAAAAACAAAACTATTATACCTTTTTGGAAAGCTTGTTCCAAAATGTGAATCATATGCAATATTATTTGAAATGTAGAATAATCAAGCTATATCGCCACACATTTATCAAAAAAATAATACCATATAAATGTAAACAATATTTTTTCACAAAGATAAATAAAAATTCATGGTTAAGGGGCTAAAAGGTGCTAACAAAAGATGCAACTTGCAGAAAGAAACCAATGTCATAAAAATAAAATAAAATCCAATGTATCAAAAAGTGGCCCGAATAGCCCTGGTTTAACCCTAACTCAACCAGGTCTCACTAAAGCTCACTGTTAAAACCGCTCTGCGTGCATGCATTCCAGGTGACTTGATGACGCAATCAGCCAAAGTCATATATACCCAGGGAATCGTTGGCTGGGCCAACGTCACCTGTGTGGCTACATGGTGGCGATCTCCTGCGTGGCATGTGAGGGGTCCCATGCTCGAATCCCGGGGGTGCCAAGAAACTTTTCTCCTCATCGTCTCTCCTTTTTCGTTTCTTCTTTCCCTTCCGATAGCAAAAAAACCAAGGGTAGGGTTAGGGTTAATATGCATGTTTTTCCTAGACTTAGGCCTCCTTAACCCTAACCCAACTAGGTCTCACTAAAGCTCACTGTTAAAACCGCTCTGCGTGCATGCATTCCACGTGACTTGATGACTTAATCAGCCCAAGTCATATATACCCAGGGAATCGCTGGCTGGGCCAACGTCACCTGTGTGGCTACATTTTTTCATTTCTTCTTTCCCTTCCGATAGCAAAAAAAACCACGGGTAGGGTTAGGGTTAAATGTTAATTCAGGAAGTTTTTCCTGTCCATTTTAAACCAAAATAATGAGGTAAAATGAAAGAAACCCTGTAGATTAAAACATGAACATGTGCTATCTTAGCTGCATATTAAACTGTGCTCATTTTTCCTCTCCATTCATTTCCAAGTGAGAGTGATGATAATGATGTGCGGTACTACAGCAGCAGGCGGCAGTTTGAGGAGCTGCTACATACATTGGACCCAATCCACTGGGAACGAGATCTATTCCAGGCTTTGCTAGAATCCAAGACTGAGATTCTAGCGCATATGGATAAAACAGAAGAGCTTACAAACAGTACCAGAGGCAATCAGAAGTCGGCACTTCAAAGGAGCAATGGTAAGATGTGCCAATTTAGATTTTCATTGTATCTTTGTGTTTTTATCAATAATCAATAAAGTTTTAAATGAGCTAAAATGACAGAAAAGGCTCAACATATAAATTTTATGTTCAGGGTACTTTTATTTTGCGCACTTTTGCCTTGAATATATTTGAATAATTAATTAGCATTTAAATACAAATTAGCTCATTCATTAATTATGGAGAGGGTGGGTAGACAATATAATAGGCCTACATTAGAACATATTAGAAATAGGGTCAGTCCATGTCAAATCAACCAATTTTCTGAAAAGTTCTCAACTGACCCTCTCAAATTTTGATGAAATTCCATCAGAATAATCTTTTGTGGCCACAATGAAACCATACAAAAATTTGGCCTCATACATGTAGGCCATGTCGTTTTTGAGAAATGAAGTTTGGCCCGGACCCAACCCCCCTTTTTGGCACTCATGATCATTAGTGTCATTGGTGATTTTTACCAACTTTGGTCGCTCATAACTTCTTGTTCTAAACAGATAAGCTGCAATGTTGCATTCTAGCTAATCTTACGTTAAATTTTCAGAATCTGGCTCTAAATTTCAGATATCTGCTTTCCTTAAGTTATGAGCACCCAAAGTTGGTCATTTATTCAACCGCAAGTGTGATTTTGTCATTTTGGGGCCTGGGGGTCCCCTGGTGCCAAAAATATGACTCGAATGTCATACATTGTCTATGGGTACATTTATTTTTACATCAATTTCAATAATAGTTTAATACAGTACCCGTGTGTCTTCTATGGAAAACTTACGTTACTAAGGGAAACATATACATGTTACCATTAGATTGAAGGAGTACTGCAAGCTCTTTAGTTTAAAACAATTCAAAAACTAATTGTTTTGGCATAAAACAAATACAATGTTGTGTAACCTTTTAGTTCAAAAAGAAACTTTTGGAAAAGGGGAATTGATTTCCTGAAAAAAGAATTGAAAATTTAGCTTTTCATTGAGGTTATTTTCTGTAATTTTCTTTCCTAAGTACTTATATGCATGGTAGCGTTATAAGAAAACAATACACAGGTACATGTAATCGGGCACAGTTTTAGTACATTTTAATAGGGTTTTAAAATTACCGTAACCACTCTGGTATAAGCCCACCCCCCAGATGGACAATTTCACTTCAAAAATGGGGGTGGGCTTATAACCGAGGAGGGGCTAGTAGTTGAATTTAAAACTAAGAAAAATCTTCCCCATTTGTATACAAAATGTATGTCCAATGTATCAGTAATTTCTATCATCTTTCAGTCAATGAATTTTGAAAAAAGCAGGTGTGCTACAAATCGCACTCCTGGAAATAGTCAGGCGAGCTACATGTGTGCTGTTAATTGCGAAGAAAAAGTGACCAAAATTTGACCTTGAATTATGCTTTATAGCCAAAATATTACAGTAATTCGATAAATAAATGATATTTGGCCTAAACTTGAACCCATTTGAAATGAAATGTCAGTTTTTATTGAGTAAAGTATGACTTTTCCACTCGTCCATTAAAGCCTGCAATGCTGCTGAATTCTGCACTTTGGTGAAGTTGGACGAACTTTTATGGCATAAAGCAACATTTTTACAGTAAGTGCACTGCTTGGAAACAAGGTGCGCTATAAATCGCACTCGGTAAAGTGATTTAAGGTGAGCTCTATGCGCGCGATCACACTCGCGCGCCTTAAAATGCATTGACTGATCTTTTTCAATTTAAAAAAAAATTGTAAGTATGGAATGTTAATTTTTAACTGATATTTTTTAAATATTTGTTCTTAAATGTGAAAGAAAAGCATTGATGATTTAAAAACTTAGCCAAAATGACTAATGCCGTGTTGTGACCATAAATCCCTCGAACAACCTGCCGTGGTTTATAAAAGGAATTAAAGCGAGATTATAAAACATTACCATTTTTCTGAGTGTAGTCTGGTTGTTTGATTATAATATACAAAAGAAATTAACAATGGAAGTTAAAGCATCGTGAAAATAATAATTCAATGTGCAACACAATTTTTCGATTGATCGGTTTTGACCCCCTAGGGGCAATAAGTAATTTTTAATTACTTACAACCATAGGCGAGATCCGGGGGGATGGGGGGATAAATCCCCAATATTTTGCAAGGGGGATGGTCCATACAATCATCCCCCCAATGTTGACGGCTGATAGTAGGTTTCTGACCAAATTAACCTCATATTTGCTCATTTTAGCCCCCAAAATACAAATTTTGGCGCTTGGCCAACATTTATTCTACTTTTACACCATATTTAATCAGTTTAGCTTCAAAATAGCAACATTTGTCGCCCGCGAAGCGCGCATTTGTAACATAAACTTATTATGTAGCTAGCTAAAAGGTGCTGGATTGACTATACTTCGAGAATTTTTTTCAAACTCCATCCCCCCCAATGTCAAAAAGAAATCTACGCCACTGCTTACAACTATTACTTACCACTTACTTACTTTCTATTTTAGTATTAAAATCCTTGCTATTTTACTATTAAAATACTTGGATGTGAGAAATACCAACATATTGATTGTTCTGAAGTGGGCATCTCATCATCATGTTTAGATAATTGCTTCATTTATTAATATTTGTTTTTATAATTTCTTCAACTCCTATACAGATGAGCTGCTTGCTATCATTAAAGAGCGTGAAGAAGCAGAGGCTGAGAAGAGACAAAAGGAAGAAGACGAAGCTAAAAAGAAACAGGATGAAGAGGAGGCAAGGAAGGCCATGGAAGTAGGCAAAACAACTGGGGAAGAGATAAAAACAGACTCTCAGGAATCAAATGGTGATAAAAAGACCGCTAATGAGTCTAGTAAAGCTGATGATGGAACCAATGTGGAAGTTGACCAATCTGGGGAAGAAATTACCAAAAATAAGGAGGAGGATGCATCAAAAGGCAGTGAACCAGTAGGAGAAGCCACTGCGAGTGTTAGTAGTGCACCATCAACATCGGAAAACAAAATGGACACTGAGACTAAAATGGATGCTGATAAAGGTGATGCTAGTATAGATCATTCTAGTGAGGATAAGACAACAGACAAGGTTACCAATGGTGAGGGAGAAAGTAGTAATAAGGAGTGTGTTAAAGATGATGATGCTAAGGCTGATGATATGGAGAAGAATGCAGATGCCATGGAGACAAAAACAGAAGGTAATTGTATTCTGTAGGTTTTGGCCAGGGCTCGAAAAAATGTTAATTCTGTTTGTCCGAAGCATCATTAGTCTGAAGAGTGCTATAAGTTAGGGTTTACGTAATTACAAATTTACATTATTTGCACCGAAAATGGGCTTCTTTGTTTAGAGGTTAATAATAACTGTGCATCAGATATTTGGAAGTCACTGAGAAAAATCTAAACATTTTTTCCTTTGGAGCTGAGGAATATCCTGATGCCCCAAGGGATATACACTTATCCATAAACTTAAGCACTAGAGTACTAGTCTACTGCTTGTGATTTCCACATGGCAGGAATTTTCCACATGGCTGTGTTTATACCAAAAATTGATGCCAACTTCTTTTTGAGATGGTCAGAACAGTGCTGCAGCTAGCAACAGTGTTACTAATTGCTGACCCTGTATTTTCGGAGATGTACAATTAGATCTAAAAAGGGATTAGCTGATCTGTCAATTTTGTGAAGAGATCTGCAGTGCCGATCTTGGGCTGGATCAAACCTGCACTAGAGAGCCCCTGATTGGTTAATTACAATCAAAATAGAGCTTAATCTCTTAGCAATTTTAAGCTTAATCCCTTTGAGCTGTACTGACTATTACCATATCTGATGGGATAATATGATATTTGTAACCAATCAGAATAGTGTATATTTAGAAGCTGGTAATGTGACTGAATAAATTAAATATGTGTGCTTGTGAATATCAAATTTTGCAGAAAATAAAGACGAGGGAGAATCTCATGGTGTGATGACACGTTCTCGCAATCCCAACTACAAGCCTCCTCCACCTAAGAGCTCTCCATTTGTGAACTACTCCACCTCAACTCCTGTTAGGAAGGCTGTGGATTCGGATGATTCTGTCTTGGTTATCAATGCGAAGGGGGAGATCAAGAGAGTTGAGAGTAAGTTTGTATGTGTTTTTTAGGGTTTTTGTTGTTGTTTTGTTTTTGGTTTTTTTGGTTGATACATGTGTATGGTGAATAAAACCTGTTCATATTACACAGAGAGGAATCCAGACTCCAGTTGAATAAATTTCATGGGTCGAGGAGCTGCCATTCCCCATGGCCACAAATATGTTTTTATAACTGTATTTAATGATACAATGTAAGTAGACCAACAAAACTGGTAAAAGAAACAATTCAAAAGGTCTACACTGATTCTCAAACAAAGTTCCAAACAACACATCCCGATTAATATAAATCCAGATGGAAATTTACTGAATTTAGAGAATGCACGGTGCCCACCACCTGAAAGCAACCAAATGTTGTAAGCAACATCAACTTGTCACATGCATATTATAATGTAATGTAGTGCTGGTATCGGCAAGCATTTTCATTGTCGACAATTAACAAAATTAAAAAAGGCCTAATTAATAACACCCACAATCGTCCCACAAACCTGGGTTCAAAATTCAGCAACGTACACGACGGCACAACAGGCTGCGGGAATACCATGAAAGCGATACGAACTGACAATATAATGAACAGACATGAGATTTCTCCTAAAATATGACCGTAATGTTGCCGTACAATTATGATTGGCATTTCGCAACCCCTTGTCTTAGTACTGGACTGGTTGATGCATCATTTTAAGCCTAATTGTATAATTCTTTAAGGGGGTACTACACCCATTGCATTTTTTTTGCATTTTTTTGCATTTTCTGAAGAAATGAGAAAAAGAAATTGGACAAAGTGGTATGCAAAATGAAGGGGCAAATCTTCTCGTTCAATTGGTGGCATCAGTATCAATGACGCATACATGCTTCTAATGGTATAAGCCAAAAAGTGGTACATCATTGATGTTTTAAATTCACTTCATTTTGGAAAGCTTACTATCAACGGATTTCGTTACAATTTTGGATATGTGTTGCTAACACATTAGGGAAATAATGTTGATAGATGTAAAATGGGAATAAGTGGTCCCTGATTTCTTTTATGACTTCATGAACTTGGTGCTCCACAACTATCAAAAAACGAACCGCTTAAAATGCTTCTATTTTCAATGTTGAGCTATATTTTGTATTTTGAACTTAATGTTGATAGATGTAAAATGGGAATAAGTGGTCCCTGATTTCTTTTATGACTTCATGAACTTGGTGCTCCACAACTATCAAAAAACGAACCGCTTAAAATGCTTCTATTTTCAATGTTGAGCTATATTTTGTATTTTGAACTTGTTACCACAACCACACTACAGCAATGTTGAAAAAGATTGTATTTTTTGTCACCTATACCACCATATTAGGTATTTTTATGCTGTACTTTGGTTTTTAGTTTGTTAAGCGCCTTGAGACCCTCTGGGTTAAGGTGGTTCTGGACCCATTTTGGAAGTGCTCTATTTATGTTTTAAACATATTAATTGAGTAGGGCAGAGAACACTGATCCATATGCCTTTTGTTTGAAGCTAATCGGACATACGGTTTTCATAATACATACATTTTAAATGTCTTTGTATTGTATTGTTTTTATCAATAATCAATACAGTTAATGAGCTAATATGACTTGAAAGTGCTCATTAATATGTAATTTTTGCCAATATTTTGCTAAAATCCAATGCATAAATGTTCATAACATTTTTATTTAACAGAATATTGGTTTCAAACTTGGTCAAAGTGTTCCTAATGACTTCCAGATAATTTATGCATAATTAATGAGCTAGCCGCCCTAATTTGCATAATTAATTAGCATTTATGCAAATTAGCTCATTAATTATGCAAATATGCAAATGAGGGGGCTGACTTCACTATATAATACATTAGAACATATTAGAAACACTTTGACCAAGTTTCAGGGCAAAAGTATGCAAAATAAAAGTACCATGAACATTTATGCATTGATTTTTAGCAAAATATTGGCAAAATTACATATTAATGAGCCTTTACAGTCCTTTTAGCTCATTAACTATATTGATTATTGATAAAAACAATAAGATACAAAGAAAATATAATTTGATGTAGTATAGAAACCGTATGTCCGATTTGCTTCAAACAAAAGGCATATTGATCAGTGTACTTTACCCTACTCAATTAATCTGTTTAAAACATGCTCAAAGCATTTCCTTATTTCTAGAAAATGCATCCAATACCACCTTAAGGGCGCTATATAGGAGCCTGTTATTATTATTATTATTATTATTATTATTTCCGTAAGCTTCATTTTTGTGATTTTGGTAACTATTTTATATTTATTTGCCCAATCCATCTCAACTAGGCAATCTAAATTGTACTCACCATTTACATCCCAAGGTATTTTAGTATATCCACCTCACACATTTCCATTATATATCCAGTAACAGACAAAATATCAAAATGGATGCCTCATTATGACATGTATGATATCACAGACTATCACATGTATTCAGAATTGATGCCTGAATTTGACCTGAACCAATTGACCTATAACCTGACCTTTGATGACCTTATAGCCTTTTTTAATCTCTTTTCCTAACAACACATTATAGAAGATACATACATGTATGTAGTATTAAATTGTCTATGTGGAAGAGATTAGGCCTATTTAATTTAGCCAGTGTTATAATCAGTGAGTACATTTCTATAGATAGTATAACAAAGGATTTAATGTATTCTATTCATGTATTCTACTTGGACATGTTCAATAGAATAAATTATGGTTTGTTATGAAACACACATCTCAGTTACCAGGATACAGTAAACAAAAAAAATATATAGGGCTAAAATGATTTTCTAAAATGGTTTAAAACCACTTTGTATGTAGAGATATTTTATAAGTTCAGGACATGAGATGATGAACATATTTATATACTTTATAAAAAGAAGATGGGTACTGATGAAAATCAGGGTATTATATCGCCTTAAGTGTGCTAAAACTTGGAACAATGCAGCTTTCAATATAAAAACCACATTAATGTAGGTGAAAAATGTCAGGTGTGGAGGAACAGGCGGATGCAGTAATGGTGGTTTTTGGCAAAGTTTTTAAGCGTATCTTCATAACTATATGGCATTGGGCTGGTTAATGTATAATATTGTCAATATTATACCTGGGTATAATTACATGTAGGGAACAAAAAAACAATTTACAACATGGTATGGTCATGTCTTTTGGCATCGGGTGTACACTTTTTCTTATGTATCTTATTGTATTTTGAGCTAAAGTTACAATATAAAATGTTAAAACGTTAAATAATGTATTTTTATATAAAAGTGGAGACAGACTGGAGGAATTTTGTGAAGCTAATAACCTAGTCATTGGGAACACGTTATTTCAGCATCATCCACGGAGACTGTGGACTTGGATGAGCCCAGGAGATAGAACAAGAAACCAGATCGATTACATCATGGTCAGGAAGAGGTGGAGAACATCACTCCAAAATGTCAGGACACGACCAGGCGCTGACTGTGGTAGTGACCATCAGCTACTTGTAGCCAAAGTAAAACTAAAACTGAGAGCTAAGAGAGACAATGCACCACCTACCAGGTATGATGTTGACAACATTCCCACTCAATATTCAGTAGATGTGAAGAACAGGTTTGATAAGTTACTGAAAGTTAATGAAGAGGAGCAGATCCCAAATGAATTGTGGGAAGACATGAAAGAAGCAGTCCAGAGCACAGCAAAGAAGTACATCCCTAGAAAGATGAAACGGAAACAGCCGTGGATCTCTCAGCAGACCTTAAACCTAGCTGATGACAGGAAGAGAGCAAAGGCAGATGGAGGAAAGGAAGAATGGGCACGCTTAAACAAAGAGGTCTCCAAAAGTGTTAAGGAGGACAAAAGAAACTACATCGAAAGGAAGTGTGTGGAAATGGAAAGATGTAAGGGTGACTCAAAAAAAATAGCTTTTGGTATTGCCAAAGAACTTACCAAGAAGTGGACCCCAGGATGGATGTTATAAATGATGAGAAAGGTAACACTCTTACCGAAAGTGTAGACATCAAAAGGCGATGGGTTCAGTATAGTTCCCAGCTGTTTGAGGCACAAGATGACAAGGTGTATGTACAGTGTGAAACGCGTGAGGAAGAACCTCCACCATTGAGATCTGAAGTTGAGCTTGCCATGGAACAAATGAAAAATGCTAAGTCACCTGGCATTGATAATGTAGCTTCTGAGTTGTGGAAGGCAACTGGGAAAGAACGGATAGACCTAATGTGGCGTCTATGTGGTATCATCTGGAAAAAGAAGAAATGGCCGAGATACTGGTGCAGGGCAGTATTTATTCCACTGCCAAAGAAGGGAAATTTGAAAGAGTGTGCCAATCACCGGACCATCAGCCTGATTTGTCATGCAAGTAAAGTGCTTCTGAAGATCATCATCAAGAGAATGAAGAACAAAATGGAGCAGGAAATATCTGATGAGCAGGCAGGATTTCGTGAAGGAAGGGGTACTAGGGACCAAATTGTCAATATCAGGAATGTGATTGAGAAATGCAGAGAGCATAGACTTCCTCTTTACATGTGCTTCATAGATTACAGTAAAGCTTTTGACTGTGTTAGCCACCCTCAGATGTGGGAAACTATGAAAAAGATGGGTTTTCCAAGTCATCTTGTGGATCTGATCAGCTGCTTATATGAAGACCAAGAATCGGCAGTCAGAACAAGTAGTGGAGACACAGATTGGTTCAAGATTGGAAGAGGCTTACGACAGGGCTGTGTGCTATCACCAAACCTATTTAACATCTACTCTGAAGACATAATGAGAACAGCTTTGGAGGGGTTTGAAGGTGGAGTGAAGTTTGGCGGTACAAGAATTACTAACCTGAGGTACGCCGATGATACCACTCTTATTTGTAGCAGCAGAGTAGAGCTGATTGATCTTTTGAAGCGCATCAAAGAGGCCAGTGAAGAAAAACACCTTCTCCTGAACACAAAGAAGACAAAAATAATGGTTGTAGACAGAGAGAGAAAAAGTGATGAGTTTGTGATAGATGGACAACAGATTGAGGAGGTGAAGCGATTTGAATATCTGGGTTCAATGATTAACAACAGTGGTGACAGCACAACTGAAATTAAGAGAAGACTGGCTATTGCAAGGACAACTGTGCAGGGCATGTCAAGCATATGGAAAAGCAGAGGCCTATCCATTGACCTCAAGGTACGCCTACTTGCAGTGCAACTGTGTTTTCCATTGCCACTTATGGATGCGAGTCTTGGGCTATGACCAAGAATGATAGGAAAAGAGTAGATGCTTTTGAGATGTGGTGTTACAGGAGGCTTCTACGAGTGACATGGAAAGACAGGAGAACAAATTCCTGGATCCTTGACAAGATTGGTACAAGTCTAACCATCAGAAGCGGCATAATGGAGAGAAAGCTGAAGTACTTTGGCCATATTGTCAGGAAACATGGAGGTGTAGAAAAACAGATTTTGCAAGGGGCCATGGAAGGCAAGCGAGGAAGAGGGACGTCCACCAACATCTTGGACTAATGACGTGAAGCTGGTTTCTAACCAGGGAATGCAAGGTGCAACACACTTGGCATCGGATCGAGTGAGATGGCGTACTCTTGTGAAGACCACAGCAGCGCAGGAGATAGAACAAGAAACCAGATCGATTACATCATGGTCAGGAAGAGGTGGAGAACATCACTCCAAAATGTCAGGACACGACCAGGCGCTGACTGTGGTAGTGACCATCAGCTACTTGTAGCCAAAGTAAAACTAAAACTGAGAGCTAAGAGAGACAATGCACCACCTACCAGGTATGATGTTGACAACATTCCCACTCAATATTCAGTAGATGTGAAGAACAGGTTTGATAAGTTACTGAAAGTTGATGAAGAGGAGCAGATCCCAAATGAATTGTGGGAAGACATGAAAGAAGCAGTCCAGAGCACAGCAAAGAAGTACATCCCTAGAAAGATGAAACGGAAACAGCCGTGGATCTCTCAGCAGACCTTAAACCTAGCTGATGACAGGAAGAGAGCAAAGGCAGATGGAGGAAAGGAAGAAATGGGCACGCTTAAACAAAGAGGTCTCCAAAAGTGTTAAGGAGGACAAAAGAAACTACATCGAAAGGAAGTGTGTGGAAATGGAAAGATGTAAGGGTGACTCAAAAATAGCTTTTGGTATTGCCAAAGAACTTACCAAGAAGTGGACCCCAGGATGGATGTTATAAATGATGAGAAAGGTAACACTCTTACCAAAGTGTAGACATCAAAAGGCGATGGGTTCAGTATAGTTCCCAGCTGTTTGAGGCACAAGATGACAAGGTGTATGTACAGTGTGAAACGAGTGAGGAAGAACCTCCACCATTGAGATCTGAAGTTGAGCTTGCCATGGAACAAATGAAAAATGCTAAGTCACCTGGCATTGATAATGTAGCTTCTGAGTTGTGGAAGGCAACTGGGAAAGAACGGATAGACCTAATGTGGCGTCTATGTGGTATCATCTGGAAAAAGAAGAAATGGCCGAGAGACTGGTGCAGGGCAGTATTTATTCCACTGCCAAAGAAGGGAAATTTGAAAGAGTGTGCCAATCACCGGACCATCAGCCTGATTTGTCATGCAAGTAAAGTGCTTCTGAAGATCATCATCAAGAGAATGAAGAACAAAATGGAGCAGGAAATATCTGATGAGCAGGCAGGATTTCGTGAAGGAAGGGGTACTAGGGACCAAATTGTCAATATCAGGAATGTGATTGAGAAATGCAGAGAGCATAGACTTCCTCTTTACATGTGCTTCATAGATTACAGTAAAGCTTTTGACTGTGTTAGCCACCCTCAGATGTGGGAAACTATGAAAAAGATGGGTTTTCCAAGTCATCTTGTGGATCTGATCAGCTGCTTATATGAAGACCAAGAATCGGCAGTGAGAACAAGTAGTGGAGACACAGATTGGTTCAAGATTGGAAGAGGCTTACGACAGGGCTGTGTGCTATCACCAAACCTATTTAACATCTACTCTGAAGACATAATGAGAACAGCTTTGGAGGGGTTTGAAGGTGGAGTGAAGTTTGGCGGTACAAGAATTACTAACCTGAGGTACGCCGATGATACCACTCTTATTTGTAGCAGCAGAGTAGAGCTGATTGATCTTTTGAAGCGCATCAAAGAGGCCAGTGAAGAAAAACACCTTCTCCTGAACACAAAGAAGACAAAAATAATGGTTGTAGACAGAGAGAGAAAAAGTGATGAGTTTGTGATAGATGGACAACAGATTGAGGAGGTGAAGCGATTTGAATATCTGGGTTCAATGATTAACAACAGTGGTGACAGCACAACTGAAATTAAGAGAAGACTGGCTATTGCAAGGACAACTGTGCAGGGCATGTCAAGCATATGGAAAAGCAGAGGCCTATCCATTGACCTCAAGGTACGCCTACTTACGTGCAACTGTGTTTTCCATTGCCACTTATGGATGCGAGTCTTGGGCTATGACCAAGAATGATAGGAAAAGAGTAGATGCTTTTGAGATGTGGTGTTACAGGAGGCTTCTACGAGTGACATGGAAAGACAGGAGAACAAATTCCTGGATCCTTGACAAGATTGGTACAAGTCTAACCATCAGAAGCGGCATAATGGAGAGAAAGCTGAAGTACTTTGGCCATATTGTCAGGAAACATGGAGGTGTAGAAAAACAGATTTTGCAAGGGGCCATGGAAGGCAAGCGAGGAAGAGGACGCCCACCAACACCTTGGACTAATGACGTGAAGCTGGTTTCTAACCAGGGAATGCAAGGTGCAACACACTTGGCATCGGATCGAGTGAGATGGCGTACTCTTGTGAAGACCACAGCAGCGCTACACAGCGCCACCTGACACAGAGAGATATAAAAGTATTTTTCATACATGTTCTGAAAGGAAATTGCATGAGGAATCTGAATATTCCATTCAAAAAATTATTGGAGATAAAAAGAAAACATTTATAGCCAAAAGTTGCCAAAAATTATTTTTGAACTAACTTATTTTTGTGCACCCTGTATTATCACATGTTTACAAATGGCCATGTTGGGCACCAGTTATGTTGCATATGTGTATTTGTCAAACAAATCACATGCTTTTACAGGTTTGGTACTATAACTTCAAAGTTTACATTAGAACCCAATAAAAGTATATATTCTGAGAGCTTATACTCAGACGATTTCAGAAACCATACAATGGGAGTAATTATACAGGGTGACCCATATAATATACAGGGTGTAACAAGCAAAATAAGAATGAAAATATTAATTCAGTTAGGGGTGTCACCCTCGGCGTACATTGATAATGTAAAGTTTTGACACATGTTTAATATAGGTAACTTAATTGCCCACCTAGCCATATGGAACTTTTAGCGGTCAAGTACTTCAATTATGTAGATACAGGGTGGTCAAAAATCTGTCAATATTTATATAAATTTCTTTAAAACACCCCTTATCTGGCACTGGAGATGCAAATTTGCATGATTGAGGCATGTAACTAGATGTATACAATAAGCTCAACAATCCAGTTTTGAAAGTTAAAAGAGAATTCGACAAAGCGTTTTTGTAAAAAGGGACTTTTTGGATCAAAATTGAGCATGAGGGCGCTCTTTCAGATTTGTCGCAAACTTTCTATGTTTTACTAGTTTTTAGTTTTCTGAAGTAAAGAGGATCACAACCCAGGTCTGCTTAAGAAATTTGAGCCTTTTATCATGTTTTGTTTGTCAGTAGCATCCTTTTGAATGTTGCCTACATTAAATCACTATTAAATACATAGAGGTCAACGAACTTTATTAATGTAGCAACAAGTAATTAGTAATTTTTAATTGTCTAATTAACAAATACTGAGGCAATGAATGCTAAACATGATATCACTTGACTGAGATCAAGTACAGAAACAAGTAGAAATCCATCAATAATGTTTATTGAAGATCATGTGGCGGAGGTTCACCATTGTACAGCATTGTGATCCTCCGCCACATGAGCCACCCCTGACTAATTAGACTTAACGAGTTACAGTAATTAGTACAAATGAAAATCATTAATTTTGTTTCAGAAATTGAAAGACCAAAAAAAAAGAAAAAAAATAGTACTAAACAAGCTCATAATAAATATCAAATAAACAAGCTACATGCATGTAAACACGTCTTGATGAGTAAGAATGAAACAGAGTCGCCCTTTTTATGTGCCCAGTATAAAAAACATGACCTAATATACAATTTATTCGAGTTGCTGAACGTAAGCAAAATTAAACTGAAAACATATCCTCCAAATTTTATACATAAGGTGCAAACAATAAATAAAAGGACAAAATACAAATCTATGGTCAGCCTGTCAAAAAGTAAACAAAAGAGCAAATATAAAATAAGGGAAAATTTTGAAAAGCCACAGGCCTAACAAAAAGGATGAACCACAGTCAGTACCACCATCTAACCACCAGTACCCAAAACATTTACTTTACTTTATATTTAAACCTTTGTTGCCAATTTCTAGTGGTACAAAGTTGGCAACTTGTGGTGTACCACCATGCTGACTACAACTTCAGAGGTGACCAAAATCATCATTCTTCATTATGACGATTTGTGATTTCATCTCCCAATGATTTTTCGCGTTACAATTTTCTTTTAAAAAATGTATAAATGATCCATCCTGCCCATCATGCTGGAACGTAACCAGGCATGTAACCAGAAAGAGGATATGATACTTAAAATCTGGAAAATAATATGCGCTTAAAAAACGGACCAAAGTAATTAGAGTTGGGCGACTAAGTCGCCAATAGTCATTAGTCGCGACTATTACTGATAGTCGCGACTACGACTTTTGAAAACCAAAAGTCAACTAATGCAAGTATATTTTTGTGTTAAAAAATTGCCAGTTATTCACACCAAAACCAACCAAATACTAACATATAAACTGCGAAAAATGTGAAAAAATGTTAGTCATTGTCTTACCAATAGTAACACTAACCAACAAGTAATCATAAAGTCCATAAATCATCATTAAATTGGTGTTATTGACTTGTTGTCAAACTACTTTCCCACAAGATAAAAGCCGTCAAAAAACTCAAATTACTTAGAACTGTCGAACATCTCATTATGATTATAATTTATGCAGCGATAACAGGTGTAGCAGCGTCATAGCGTGCATGTACAGACCCAGGTTGGGTGTTTGTACCAACTAATGAAGGTATGAGATTATTTTAACTTTGGAGAAGTGTTTTCCAAAAGGGAAAATTTAGGAAAATATTATAAGATTAGAAGTACTTTTCACGTAATTTCAAAAAGCTATGCTTATTGTGGTAACAGAATATTTAGAAAGCAACAGGAAAATAAACAAATTAGCTGACAAACAGTCGTAATGTTGCAATGCCACCCCTGTAGCGACAAATGCAGTAGTCTAGATGAGATCAGGTGACGAGGTCGGAGGTGAAAGTTAATCGTACATGCACGATGCAACACGTTCATGAGCATACCATGGAAAATATGCACTGCCGCATCGGCATGTTTACATATTTTCATGCACAGCAAAACATGGAAACGAACGAAGATCGCTATTGGAATATTGAAGGTTTGAGAAATTATATGAAGTTTCTTGTGCTGTTGCTGGAAAGTGGCAAGTGAATTTAATTGAACAGAAAAGTTAGGCCTATATTACAGCATTTTACAGTCAAATATTTGCATCGCAAACGTGGGATACAGTGTAGCAATTTGTATCGCAACAGTGCTGGTTTGTGTAGCAAACTGTGATGCGATGCCGGCAATCACGGGTCCTGTAATCATGCATTATAAAATAATACTAAATTGCCACCAATCTTTCACCCGATTTTTCAGTCCAATTTTAACCATTATTATGTTTTGATGGATCCAAGTTGTGATAATATTGGATCCAAAACATAATAATGATAAAATTGATGCTTTTACGTAATATTTATTGGTCTCGCTATGAGTTTTAAAATATTGGACTCGACTACGCCTCGTCCAATATTTTAAAACTCATAGCTCGACTCAATAAATATGGGCTCAACCGATCCAATTTTATATCACAGATAGTCGCGACTATAGTCGTAGTCGCGACTATTTGCTGTCGACTAGGAAAAAAGTGATAGTCGCCCAACTCTAGAAGTAATGGAAAGTTGGAAACATCTGTTAAATCTGTTTTTGGGTGCTCATACCCCACTATAATGGGGAGCAAATTCTCACTGCCCAGACTCTTATCCCCTTGGAATGCTGAGGCTGGTTCCTATTGCCTGCGCTGGCATTAGTCAAATTATTCAAGTTGAATTTTGTCTTAATACAGGTAGAAAGGCAGAAAACCAATCCCTGGGATTGACAAACATCTCTATCAACGTTGGTGACTCTGATTTCCGTCTTGGAATGGAAGGTAACTACAAACTGTACAAGAATCAGTACAGCTGCAGTAGACTTGGTCTCAACAAACCGCAGCATGCTGAGCTACGGGACAAAACCAGATACCTCTCACACAAATTTAGTCTCACTCAGCTGTCGGAATTCAAGTGGAATGGAACGGTTTATGGCAATAAGATTCTCACAATATCTACGTTGCGCCTGAGCATCACCCAATTGGAGACAAATATCACCAAGCCGTTTATGCATACCAACTGGGCTGTACATAGAAATAACTGGATCAAAGCTGTACATATGTGTAACAAGCCACATGTAAGTAGAATTTATACCATTATGGTTTGAGTTCTGAAAATACAAGGCGTGCTACAAATCACACTCCTTGAAATGTTTAGGCGAGCTGTCAGGTGTGCTATAATTTGCACTTGTGGAAAAGCTAAGCTCTGGCCGATTTGTAAAGTGAACTATAAAACGCCCCGGGTGGGCGATTTTAAGGTGTGCCCTGCGGGAGCGTTGCACTCACTCACCTTAGAACTCAAAACCTGTACCATAATAATTAAATGAAAAGGATCTACAAGCTAGTGAAGATACTCAACATTAATTAGGATGTATTATCCCATGTATTTTCTGCTACCGATCATGGTCCCCAGGGGCACAAAATGTAAGTGTCATTATGGTGCTTCTCAGCATCTAAAGCAGCAATAGCCTTAGGACCAACAGGACCAGAACTTGGCATACTGATATCATTTGGTCCTCATACATGTATATTCTCATGGACGAGGGGTCAAAATAAATTTGTTATGAGGGGGCTATTTCCTTTTTTTAGCCAAAAAAGCCCTCTAATATTTTGTTTAGGGGCGATTTTTAGGTTCCAAGGGGCTACTTTCGTTTTACTTTGGAATATGAATTATAAGTTTGTCTTTTACTTACATTGTACCCGCAAAAGTAGATGAGAACCCATGATTTTCATACAGGTCTCCAGGGCCTGCATTGAGCTAACATTGTGTTGTTAAAGCTTCCAAATATGGTATCCTCTGATCTCAGAGGTCTCATTGAGGAAGCTTGACATAAAGGTTGACAAAACTTGGTGAAGGAGGTGATAGTGAATGTGAAGCTAATTGTAGTGCCTTAACAGAGCTGCATCCATTATTGAAGCTAATGGTTTGTGGTGTAAGAGTTGTAAAACGAACTTGATCGCTTCAGCTGAAAAAGTGAATGAGGAGGAAAGGAAAAAAACCTGCGAAAAAAAACAGACACTCGCTAACAAGAGATCAGGTTGGTCCGAGCAGCCTGGCAAAGTTGTAAGGCAGCCAATCAAGAATGCTGAGGGGAAACAAGCCCCGCCGCAGTTACTACCTCACAAGGGTGACATTGCTGATATGGCTGGAGCTGAGGTAATTAATACTAACTGCCTTACTCCCCCGAACAGCAAGAAAAAAATCCAGCCAAACCTAAACCAAACAGGGAGACCCCATGAGACCCAAAAATGCTTTTGAATAGACAAGTTATTAAAAACCGCACTTAATGTAGGTTTGGTTCACCCAGCACTATAATCATTCTGTTTTTATATTTTGCACTATATAGGAGTTTGCCCTAGCATTGTCTATCTTAGAATGTGCAATCAAGCCAGTCATCTTCAACCCTGTATGGTCAGAGACCCTTGGTCACACCACCTTGATGAGAACCACCGCCATGGAGAGGGAAGAGAAAAAAAAAGCAGACAGGAAGAGGAAAGATTATGATCCATATGATGATATTTATGCAGACAGAAGCACATGGGTCAAATGTAGCTTCCCTCTTAAACATTCGGTAAGGAAGCCACACTAGTTTACTGTGGAAGGGGATTTGTTTGGCTTATAATTGGTGAAAAAATGAGTCTCTTATAGACTCTTAACATCATGTATTGATATAGAAAGACATGCATGCAGTTGGGCCAGCATATTACACTAATTGCCTGTTGCATAATGCGTACCTTTTGCGCACTTATGTAAATTTACGGTAGCGTAACTTTGGACTTTATTGATGTACGAAGTAACGAAATCCGAATAATGTTCGCCAATTATAAGCCAAACTACTGCATTTGAGAGATTGTGATGTTTTCTGCATACACTGTACACCAGTTCATTGATTTACCTTGAGTATGTGTAGAAGTATATGGAGCCAATATATGCGATAAGTATCCAAGCCTAAGAACTAAATTAAATAAAACAAACAGATAAATGCAACCAAAGCAAAATGCAACGTATACAATGATGAATAGCTTACATGTACAAGAAGGTTTTTGTGTCGCCTGAATAATTCAGGAAGACACTAAAGTTTGTTCGGCTTATAAAAGTCATAGCTGCAATATCGGAACTAAAAATGTAATGGTGGAATTCAAGGTCTCATACTAAGGTCACATTTTTTACCAAGAAATGAATAAAATGGTCTTGCATGAACAATTGCAACCCAGTTGCAAGCTGACTTCAATCATAGCTGCACTATGGCAACTTTGATGTAGTGGTGGTTTCATGATCACATAGTGAGCTCAAGGTCATTTGAAGACAACTTGTAAAATAGGCTGAAAATGGCTTCACATTAATGTAGTTCAAGGTCACATGTTGAGGTAAAAGGGCATTTGAAGTCAACTTGTAGGGTTATCGTAAAAGCAGGCGACACTTGTGGTTTGAGAATCCCTTGTTCTGTAAAGTTTTTGGTATGGCATTCTATATTTTTAGTACGATCTGAAAACTCTTTACTGGTCTCTTCTGCAAGAGATCTTATTCTGCAGTATTGCCATAACAAATCGCAATTGAGCCATTCTTCTGGAACGTTTATGACCAAAAAGCTTTAAAATTTGAAATTATTTCGCTCTAGTTTTTTACATACTGTACTAACCTGGGGTTTATTGATCGATGTAACATTAGTTTAGTTTTGGAGCAGTGGTCAAATAAAGATAGGTAATGTTGTTACATTGTAATATGGAATATAGTTTGTAGGATAGATGCTTTGAAGCTCCTGTATTTTGTTTTGTTACCTCTGGTAACTTGTATGACATTTTGTATTTGCTTGTACATGTATGCTAATTTATGTGTGAAAAGTGTGGCTTGTGAAAGTGTTTCTGTAGTTACTAATAATGCTATGAATGTTCTTGTGAACAAACTTATGTTTATATAGCCACTTAAAAAGTTTTTCCAGGAACTGTTTGCAGCGACTCAAGTGGCCCAATTGCATTTGTTGTGACAGTTTTGTGCTTGCTTGCTGTTTGGTATCATTTCCCATTCATGTATGGGTTAATCCTGATGCGGTCCAATGGTAGCAGGTGCAACATAATATTTGATTTTCAATATTTGACAAAACTTCTGAAAATCATATTTTAACTGGGTTAGTAAATCTACATTACATAGATGTTCATATCACCATGCTTGATTACCTTATGTATTCAACATAATTGTCCGATACCAGTGGTAATGGATGAAATTTAGTTAAGTGGATGCAAATCCTTACATTATGTATTCATATAAAAATCTCAAAAAAAGTAACTAACCCCCCTTAAATAATGGCAATTATTCTAAAACGGGCGATTGTATTTTTAAGGCAGTGATTCAAGCTGTTCAATAGAAGTAAAAGTATTTAAAATGTATATTTAAAAGCTTTACATAAATACATACATTAAATTCTTATAAGGCGCAATATCCAGTATGATCAAGGCGCCATACAAAATACAACAAATAATGCCACATGAAATATAATACAAAGCAAAAATACAAATTCAGATTAAAACAAATGAGTTTTCAAGAGTTTTTTGAAAACTGCAATTGAGCCGGCATTTCTTACATGCTGCGGAAGTGAGTTCCAAAGTGATGGGCCTGCAACAGAGAAGGCTTGTTCACCTATACATTTCTTTGAATAAAAACCTCGAACTTTTAGGTTTTTCAATAGCAGTTTTTCTCTGGTTCCAACCTTGAATAACAAGAAAGTAAAGTTAGGATCTAAAACTTTGTTAATTACAGTATTACAAATAAAAAAATTTAAAACGTTTATTACAGGTATCGGGTTACCCGCCCGAAATTCTATTGATTTGTATTCAGTATAATGGAAGGAAATATGTGTAATGATATCTGAGTGTTTTTGTTCAGTATTGTTGCAAGTGCAACTTTCAAATCTGGACCTCACTACATTATTTGACCGGTGTTTTATTGTTTTCTAGGCTATCGTAACAAATAAGGTGTCAAAATGTGCAGAAATATATTCTGCTTCCAACGCATTTTACAGATTTGTAATACAATAGCCTGTTTTTGAATATTTATATTGGCCATTATTTAAAAGTGAATAGTTAGTTTTTTTAGATGTTTACTTCCAATTCTTTGGTTCTTAGTGGATTCTGTAATGAAAGCATCCAAACATGTTATTTGTTTTTGTTGTTGTAGATTTGGAAATGGAAAGGAGAAGAGTACCGTATCACAAGTGGTGATGGCTGGATGTGGATTAGTAAAACAAGGAGACGGCGACAGTTGCCTGCACCTAGTCCAGCTAAATTGTGTGTGGATGCAAGCACTAAGAAAGCTATTGAAGGTAGGAGAATGAGTGTCATGTTTGGAAAGCTTGTTTTGGTTGTAACTAGTTTGATTGCTGCTGTGATGTGGCTGACTAACCCTTGTACCAAACTCTGTTGAAACCTGCTTATCTATATTGTATTTTAGAAAGGATATTATACAGTGTAGGGTATATTATCATGTGTGAGGCAAGAAAGATGGGTGTTATGCATAGATTAAAGAGGTACAGATAGTGCACCAACAGCTCCCGTGAAGAATATCGCATATTCATGAGGGCTGATCTGAGGGTATATACATCTGTGGAATTATGTACACAGTGTTGCGTGCCTACCATAGTTTCTTTATAAAGGTATGTTTATAGTTCTATGATGCCTATAAATGCTTTTATGAGAAAGATGTCAAAGACTGCGCTTTGAAAAATATGCCACAAAGGTGCAGAGTGGACTTGCATAGCATTTTATGCATACACTTGATGGAATGATTGACCCTGGTAAGCAGATGATGCCGTCCAAACTTTGCCATGTGGTGAATCGTCTGTTAGACTATGGTTGTGTATACTCATTTGTCTTACACACGTTTTATTGAGGTCATTGATTTGCCAAATACAAGCTATACTGCTTGTATTTCTAGTACCTTCCTTGGGTAAATCATGAGCATTCCCTCAGAGTACTGACCTACACATTCAGATACTCTTTCCTGTACTTCTACATGATAATATGCCAAGATGTTGCTTATATGTTTATTCTATGCCATTGCTTAACATGTTTTCTTATGCACTTGTTTCCACCAAATTTATAACAATCAATTCCTTAAAATGGTTTTGTTGAGTGTAACTGTCCATATTGATCATTGATGATACTTGCAACTTAACTTCCACCTTAATGGAGACCTTTGTTTTAGGTCAAAATGATCTGAAAGGGATGTTTTTCAATCAAAAACTATTACTGTAAATACTCTAATACCATACAGATTCAATTATATAGTTTGGAAATTTGTCTTCATTTTTTCGAAAAAAATTGTCAAACAAAACAGCACATGAAAAAGGCAATTTTGTTTCGATATCCAGTAAGAATTGCACGTCATAATTGTGTATTTGTTTAAAAATTATATTTTGAAAAAATGAGAAAACCTCCCCTAGATTTTGATGTGCTCTAAATGATAGTGCAAAAAGTTTTCCATTTGCTTGCGCATTTTTCAAGTTATCTTGTCACAAAAAATTGTGCAATGTTGTCAAAAGTGAACTGAGATATCAATGTTTCGGTAAAAAAACTGTCAAAATTATGCACAAAATGCCCTTATATTTTAAAACGGAAATTTGTTATTATTTATTTTTTTTACTTTATATTTTCTGCAGTTTTTAAAGAATTCTAGCAAATTACTGGGCATAGGGTTAAACTAGGTCAGTATGGTATTAGTAATGGTTTCAAGTCCATGTTCGATATTAATTGATTGGATTAAATTTGTCTTTGCACTCAACAAGAATGATCAATTTTGTGAGATAAAATAATTATGAATATATATAAAACACAGTGAAAGATAATTGGTGCACCAATATCGTTTCACTCTGTTACTGTATTTTAAAAATACAAACCCAAAAAATTTTACCAGAAGACCATGAAAGAAAACTTGTTGTTGCTTAAATGCATATATATTGGCTGCTTTTGTGGGGATTTTTGTGGCAAAAGGGATGCAATTGTATGCAATGTGCATGTTTAAACAGTGTGAGCCAGCTTACCTTGTGTTTTGATGTGCTGATTGCTAATTAATGTGCATGTAAGTTGGTATTTGTAATCTCTTTCAGCTGGTTACAACCTTGTGTTGAATGGTATTGCTGTGCCAAAGCATGTCTTACATGGTGAGCTCTCTCTCTCTCTCCTTTTCCCCTGTGTATTCTTTGTGTACTTGTAATTTATGCATTTATTTCTGTCTACCCTTGCAAACACATGGGTCTTGTAGGGCATACATTGGTGCCATTCTGTTGGCTTGACAGCATGGTGTCACTCGCATTAGCTTGCTTTATCAATTGGCTATTTTTAGCTGTTCCATGTCACACCCTCTGACATAAAGGGATGCTTACTATTGCACTCTATGTGGGAAATCACAAAACGTGCTATATCATAAATGACACAATTCCAAAGGTTTTTAAACAGATTTTTTTTATCAGGGGACTCAACTCCCTAAAGAATGCAAATTATTAGTTTCTATGCTGAGATAATTGACTGAATCTGTACCGGGCCCTGTACAAAACCAGTAGGGATTTTGAGAGATGACATAGATGTGCAACGAGTAAGTGTGATAGATGGAACAACCCTGACCAAGAGAATATTACATGTGTTTGCTTGTGAAACTGAAAGATGTACAAACAACACCTATTAGTATTGCGTTTCTACCACACACTCAGAGGCCTATTATGTTGCACATATAAAGTATTAGGCTGATGTTATGGAAACTTGATTCATTATATTGATTTCTGGATATAGGAGGACACATTCTGAAGTTGCTGAGCTGAGGGCTGCGAAACAAGTTTTTCAGTTTCATCCACTTTTTAAAAATTTACCTGCCCGACATTACATCACATGCCACTGGCATTTGGGTGTGTGTTAAAGTAGATCCCTGAATGTCAAGTGATACAACAGTTCACTATGTTGCATGTACAGGAGGTGTCTCACACACACAAGTTTGTCATATCTGCCTTATTTGTTTAAAGAGGAAGCCCCCCTGCCAGAGCAGTTCTGGGGTGAACCAAACCTGTTTGGTTATCAAATTAATCAGTGACAAGGTTATCTCTGAATTTGACAGGTGTTAATTGATGCAATAACATTAAAACATTAATTAGCACCTGTTAAATTCAGAGATAACCTTGTCACTGATTTAATTTGATAACCATACAGGTTTGGTTCACCCCAGAAGAACTGCTCCGGCGGGGCTTCCTCTTTAAGAACACAAACAATTTCCTTCTTTACTCTAAACTAACATTTTGCATGGCTGTACATGCACCAATTTCACAATAAATTATTCTCTGCTTTTCTGTGCTTTTTTTTGCATACTAACATGCATGATTATTTAATAGGCTGGTGAGATGTCACCAAATAACAATAATGGTATTAATCTGCCTATTTTAGTACTGTTCAAACTATAGTCCCAGAGGCTTATTCTATCTGCTGGTATCTAATCAAGCTGTGGAATATCATAATATAGCTGTTTTAAGGTAAACTGGTGCATCCTTGAACATGGTAAAACTTAATTGGAATAAGTATCACTACTTGAGATGATTTGGGATTAGCACAGCAACTTTCAATTTTATGTTAATTTGTCATATATACTACCACTGGATGCACAATGTTCAAAGCTTAGCATAATATATATTTAATTGCAGTCAGATTAAGTTATTTAAAAATACATAAAAACTTTCTCATTATGATTGCAACTTTGCTTTTCTTGTAGATGGAACAAACCAGATTCCAGACACACCACTGCCAGCAAAACCAGACAAGAAGCCAAAAATGCGTCCAAGACGAGGACCTCCAAGGTCCAGAGGCCATGTGAAGCATTCAGGAACAGATGTGGGTTCTGTTCTATATCAACAATATCCAATGTCAGGAGAAGGTGATGCACCATCTGCAGTACAGGGTGTAGGTGAGGCTGCAGATGAGAAAGTATCAGTGGAGACTGAAGATGCAAAAATGGATGTAGAAGATGCTTCATTGGGTGAGATACATGAGTTGGTGGACAAGAAGGATGAAAAGAAGACTGAGGAAAAGGTAGACGACAAGGAGGAAGTAATGGATACGTCTGAAAGTAAAAGCAAGGAATCGGATGATGTCAAGTCTTCGGATAACAAAGTTGAGGATGTCAAAGACAATTCTAGTTGCAAAGAGGGATCAGTGCAGATATCAGAGAAGGCGATGGAAACAAGTGATGTAGCCATGACAGATGAAACTGATGAGAAAGTGTTACCTCAGAAAGAAACCTTATTACCTTCAAATAAGGAATCATCAACTGATACTAAAGTAGTGCCAAAGACGGAAGATGGTGATCAGACAAAAATAGAATCTTCAGATGCAGATAAGATAGTGGTGTCAGAAGATGTTTCTGAAGATAAGTCACAAACAGAAACAGTGAAGAAACCAAAGATTGATGCTCCAACAACCTGGGATGAGATAGATATCAGCATTGCTCTCAAGACTCACACTCTATACAAAAAGATTCCATATCGATCCAAACTAGAAGGATTTCTGGACCGGCGCATGAAGCAGCAACAAGCTGAGCAACAAGAATTTCAGAATCAATTGAAACGCTATGAAACATATCAAAAGGCACTCAAAGATAAAGAACAGTTGGAGAAGTTGCTTGCACAGGCTAAGAGTATACTCTCAAAGAAGAAGACTGAGTTGAGTGGAGTTAAATTGATCACAAGTGCACAGGATAAAAGTTCAGTAGCTCCTCTAACCAGTACAAAACTTGTCAAGAATGAAGAAAAACCAATAACTTCAACACTGGCCACTGGAGCTGTTGCGGCTACAGTGGCAAAGCAGCAACAGGAAGTCAGAAAAGGGCTTTCCCCAACTAAATTTCATTCATCTAGTCTTGGCTTGGTGAATACTACTCCGGTGAGCCCAGTTGCCAAAGTTGTTGGAAGTGGTGGGTTAACTAAGTTGCCACAAGTAGGTGGACAATCTAGTATTGTGCAAACTGTCAAACCTGCAATAGAAACTATCAAAGCTCAAGGGGAAAATCAAATTCAGACAGTTCAAAGTACTGTTAAATTGTCACCAGCTGTGAAAGGTGTAGAGGAGACGAGCCCTGTTAAGCCAGCTAAAGTGGTAGTACAAGTCTCACAAGCCTCATCAAGTGATGTGAATCAAACCTCACCAAGTGATGTGAAATCAAAAGAGGAAGCATTAACAAGCAACCAATCAGCAGAACGTGCTGGAATATTTGCTGTGTTGAAAAGTCCTACAAAACCTGAGGCTGGAGCTGAATCTGTAGGAGAAACTGCTTCAACACCAGCAGCTGTGCCATCTTCAGACACAACAAATCCAAGAATAGTTTCCAGTAGATCAACTGAATTCCACAAACCAACTTCTACAAAAGTGCCTACATCATTCCAAGCTGCCTATTTGAGCATGCTGGCTAGTGTGAGTAGTTTACCAGGGATAAAAGCTAAAAGTGGTGAGAGCAAGGATAGTAAAGAGACACCTGTGAAAGAAAGAGTGGTGTCCACTCAGCCCAAACCTGATGAAGCTAAGACATTGCCAGAAATGCAGGGAAGAGAAGCAGGTAATCTCATCCAAGAAGCAAGTGGTCTTTCTGAGAGGGGAGTGTCTGCACTAGTAGATACTGCAGATCACACCACAGAAAATCTGCATGAGAAATCTGTAACTAAACTTGAGTCTGCACAAGATAGTGATGAGACTACAGTGTCGGTTCCGCAAGAACAAACTCCTAAATACAGTGTTGATTTACCATTATTAAAGGAAGAAATAAGAACTGTTTCAGAAAGTATGCCAGTAGATGAACAGTCTGTGTGTATGAAGCCATTTGAAACAGAAAGTGAAAAAGTGGTTTCCAAAACACTAGCCATGGAGTCTTCACATGTGGAAGATATCAAGGCTGAGACAGCAATGGGAACAAGCACAGCTGCTGATGTAAAGAGTTCAGAACGTGGTGTTGATGAGAAAGTATTGGAACAAGGCACTAATGGTGCAAAGTTGGACGAGTTGACAGCAGGTGAAAATAATCAGGGTACGTCACAGTCTTTGGTCACGACAAAGGGAGAAAAATCTGCCACAAGTGATGTCACAAGTGACGTCAGTGACGTCACTGTGCTCTCAACGGGTGAAGAATCTAAAAAAGCCATAGAAATTTCCAGTGCAAAAGTGAGCGGTGGTTTTACAACTGTAACAATTCGGAGGACTGCAGGAGCAGGTTCCCTAATAGACATAGCTCGCTCCAAGTTAGTTGATACACCTTCAACATCGTCCCAAAATGCTGATTGCAACCATCAAAGTGCCGTAACGGATGACAGTAAAATTGACTCTGCAGCCAAGGAAAGTAATGCTGCCTCTGATGCTGTACCAGAAAATGCTAATTCAAATTCTTGTGGAACAAGCCATGGATGTAATCCAGAGTCCCCAGCTGTGAGTCAGACTCATACTACAGGTACAGTTATAACAGAAGCATCCAGTGTAGATACAATAGCAGCTACTTCGTCATCCTCGTCATCTTCCACTTCTGCAACATCTACCTCCACACCGTGTGGAACAAGCATGGGTTGCGGCACTCCTCCACAAAGTCCCACAAGGGTTGGTCCTTGCGGGACCAGCCTAGGGTGCAATACACCGCCACAGAGTCCAACTACAACAACTACTGCACAGAGTACAGGAGAGATTGAAACGCCACAAAGCACAAATTGCAATCATACACAGAACAATGTAATATCATCCGGTCCTGAGGATGCCAGCAAGACTACTACTGTCACCTCATCATCTGAGTGCAACCATAAGGACACGACTCCTGAGACATCAACTGCATCAAATTTACTGGCTAATGTAGGTAGTGCCACTACTAGTGCACCATGTGAAGCCCCTGCTGCAACGTCTACTTCACGAACAAGCGCATCAGAAACAGAAAGAACTTTGCATTGTATTGAAGAAAAAAGTCAAACTATATCAAGTTCAGAGAGTGTAATTAATATTTCATCTTCCAGTGTGGATGATAAGAATTCTGTTTCTAGAACTGATATAAATAGCACCAAAGAAGCAGCAAACTCAAGTGTGGATGATAAATTGGTAGCAACATCATCAAATCCTCAGTTATCAGAGTCAACAAAGACAGAGGACAGGGGTAATGATGGACTGTCAGCCCTTTTACCACCCCTTGCTCCTATCACCAATAGGGATGCAGCTAAAGCAACTAGTGCAGATGCTCCTTCAATTGCCAAATCCATTGCCCCAATTGATTTGCCATCCTCAAACAATGCTTCCTCAACTGGTGCTTCAGGAAAAGCTAACTCCAATATTACCCAATCTGAGACGATAGCAGATGATACCAAGACAGAACAGGAGACCAGCACTACTAGTACTACCATTGTGACTACAACAGTGGTAACGACTACCATTGCAGCACAAAAAGTGGTGACAACAACCACTACAACAACTGGAGGTAAAGGGAAAGCATTGAAGGTAGAGAAGACGATATCAGCATCGGAGGCATTAACAAAAATGGTTCATGCATCCAAGATGGCTGCCACCACACAAGGGGGTAAAACCACAATGGTTCAGTTTTCACAGACAGCACTTGAGACACAGATAAAAAAGCTTGAGGAAGGGGTACTTCTTGAGTCTGTAGCGTATCCGAAAAGAAAAACTTCAACAACAGGAGGCATATATTTGGCTTGTAAATACTCAAAGAAGAAAGCAATAAAGAAAATCGCAAAACCTTTGCCACTATGCCGTAAATTTGCAACACGGAGCAAGCAAAAAAGTATACTGGTGTTACCGCCTCAAGAAATAATGAAACTGGGCCGACGTGCAGGCCACTATGAAGTTGAGGGTTTCAATTACAATGCTAAAAATGTGGGCAACTATTGGCCATATCCTGCACCCAGACCAACTTTCAGGATATGTTGGAGATACCGAGTGCAAAAGCTTAAATCCTTCGCAGAGCGTTGGAGTAATGCTGCGCATTTTGTATGGGCGTGTATACGATGGGATGACCTGTCTATAAAGCCACCACATGGTAGTGTGAACACAACATCAACGGAGACGGAGGTGATCAAGACAGAATTGGTTGATAAGCGAGATGTGATGCCTAGTGGACTGAAATCAGAGTACCTGATGAGGAAGATCATAACACCTATCAGAACTGAAAATGAAGACAGGGGTGAGTATTGTACTACAATCATGTTTATTATAATCTAAATTGAAAAGCTAAAGATGGATTTCAATTTTCATTCTAAGGCTAGGATTTTGTGGGCAAATTTGTGAGCAGGTACCATTTATGTAATTTACGGGCAAGTATCACCAGGGATCAAATTATAAATTGGCACTTAATTTTTGTTTAAATTTTCTCCAAACAGTTGTGTGTGTGTGTACTACATATGTAGCAATGCTATTTATTGCAAATATATACATGCAAAATAATGTAAACAAGTTAAACAACAGCTTTGTTTGACATTTAACTAGATGGCCTCTTATAATTGGATTTGGTGGCTAGGGGCCTCACCAAGTTATGGTGCCATTGAACTTGTCAGTCAAACTTTTTATTCAAACTAAGCCAGAGCAAGGCTTGTAAATATAATAAATGATGACCTTCAGGTAACCTGCACCAAAAATTCCAACTGGGAATCCAATACACGGACCCTTCCAATCTGTAGGCAATATGCCTTCCAGTTCCCAGTACTTTGTGGGAATTCACTTTTACCGATCCTGGGTCACGCGATCTTTCTATATACCACGTCCATGTTCTCTCAGCTTGGCAGCGCGGGGATATTTGAAGAGGCTTCCCTAGATAAATAAGTCCGAGTCGATTGCTTGTCTTTTATTATTGCGCGTACCATGGGTCTATCAGACGCGTGCCAGTTGAGCTCAATACCTCTCAGTTGTTGACAAGTGTCCCATCCGATCTTGCGTCACATCCCGCGACATAGCTTTGTGCTACCATATTTGAATTGAAACTGGGGCAGGGCTTTCGTAATTGACATCGGAATCCCCGGGCTTTGTTGAACGATTATTTGGAAGGGAGATTTCAAACAGATTGGTCCAGTCGAGGAATCAGCGCTCAATGGACTTTCGCGTTCACTAATAATATGAGTATGTTATATTACGTGTGTGTAATCAGTGGCGTCGATTTGTGGATGTAGAGTAATGGGCCTTTGGCATTGAGAAAACTAAGGGGGGGGGGGGCTTACAGGACTTTGGCATTTTTTCATAGGGCATTATGTAATTATTTATTGTTACATTATCCAGAGATTGAACCGAACCGAGACTGGGCCAGTCTAGATTGTTTATAACTTTATGACATAGCAGTGCAGTTAGCTCTATTGGTTAAGGTGCTAGACTCATGTCATGTGTGACAGTACAGTTTGAGCCCCTGCAAGGTCATTTTTTACTGTCATTGAAATTTTGGCTAGCTTGTGATTCCGCAGAACAAGGAACTTGCTGCAAATTATCCTGGTCTACCCATACAAAACCGAGGGAGGGAGTTGATCATGGCCAAAATGGTTATTCCATATTGGCTGCATCATTTTAGCTGCATCTCTCAATAATGATGTAATGTGTGTCTAGGGCTAAAGTGGTTAGTCAGTGGCTTTATATAAAGTGTAGTGATCCTATGTAACTGACATAGAAATCTGCGGCTTTTCACTCAAAGTCATTCATTTTTTGTGTTTTTATCCATTTTTTGCACTCTGTCACCGAATAGATAGCCATTAGCCCTTTCGAGATATGGCGGACACAATAAGATGGTGCTGCATGAAGTGGGTAAAGTCTCTTGAATTTGCCGGGTTTTACCCAGATTGAAGACTGGCCTCCTTTTGTGTACTGTACGCCATACTTCGAAAAGGCTAATGATAGCCCAGATCACAAAAATAATATAAAACTCAACTTAAGTACTAATACTTGTAAATGTTAGTTGTTAGAATTAACATTGTTACATTATTGTTTATTACGTTATCCAACAAAAAGGTTGTGCATAGATGCCCTGTATTATTGTATTATATTCATATGATCGGTATGTGTGTATATGAATCAAAATTGAATCAATGGATTTAAATTTTTTATAATATAATAAACCCTATATTTGGGGTGTAGTTATTGTTTTTGAAACTTAAGAATATGCAATAACAGAACTGTGGGACGTTTAATTCAACAGAGGTGCATAAACCACAGAGATCAGGTTTACGATCCAGCTCTCAACCAACCCGACCCATTGAAGCAGAGAAACTGATAGGGCCAAGGACAGAGGAAGTATGGATACCAGAAGAGACTCTTGAAATGTGGGAGATTGTGCAGTTTAGTGAAAAGTGAGTAGAATACATGGTTATGTGTTATGTTTTGGAAGAAAAGCCTGCTACCTTTACTGTTTATTTAAAGTGGATGCATATTTTACAAAAATAGCTTGTGTAAGGCCAAAAAAAACACCAAGTTTGTATACTGTAGTGCGCACATTTCATTTTTGACGGCTTTTTTGCGCATTTAGATTTTTTTTTTCAGTTTTGAAAAAAAAGAAGAAAAACCTGGAAAAGAATCGCAAAAAATAACATAAAACATTACTGGAGTAAACATTTACACATCACACAACAAACGAGCTTAGTGAAAAAATACTGGAGAAAACATCACACGTTTTTGTAATACTTTTTTAATCTGCAGGTTGGAAGGGGAGCATAAATATTCTTGAATATGAAGATATATGATTTTGTTTGTGTCGGAGAGACCCACTGTAAATTTCCATTCCAATTTGCAGCATAAAAGGGTTATTTTTTTTTTATTTTAAGTCATGGATTATAAAAAAAAAAATTGACTTTTTTTAGCTGCTACAGGAAACAAACAGACATGTTTTTTTTTTGCCTAATCTATTGTAATTTAAAAGCTAGCTCATTCAGGAATTACTGGTTATTTGCCAAACCTCTTTTTAACCTCAGAAATGTGATGTCGCCAATTAAAATTTGGCGACATTTTTTATTATTTTATATTCCTCATATTCAGAATGCAATTTGTGCTCTCATGTCCCACAAAAAATAGTGTGCAAACGTTGCTATCCAATTCCTTAAACCCAACTTATTTTTGTGTGTCAACAGGAAGCAAAAAGAGCAAGCTATACGAGACAGAGAAGCCAAAGAGGCAGCCGCAAAGGAGGCCAAGCAGCAGGCACGCATTAAGGCTACAAATCAAAGCAATGAAGCAACCACTAAGGCACCGCAGACTTCATTGAAGATACAACTGGAGGACCAACTGAAACAACAGCGTGCAGTAGGCCAGCAGGTGAGAAGTCCAGCTGTTTAAGATGTTGCTATTATAATCCTCATTACTTTATCACTATGATATCATTTTACTCTCCTTTTGGATCTTAAAGATGCAATTTCCATAATGAATAGATTCTTATTTGTTTTCCTCTTCGTTCAAATAGGTTCCTATGCTTTCCAAAGCATTCCATTTAGGTGTCATTCTTGACCATCAGCTGACTTTGTCCTCTCATGTGATCTCTGTTTGCCAGTCGGCAATTTTGGCTCTCCGGAAGATCGGACATATTCGCAAATTTCTCAATCTCCATACAGCATAGAAATTAGTTCATGCTTTTGTTAGTTCCAGGCTGGACTACTGCAATAGCGTACTGTTTGGATCCCGGGTTTATTTTACTCTTAATAAGCACTTCAGGGTCGGTCTTTCACATGGTATTTTAGTACACCGTTGGGCATTATAATCTTGCAAAAAGAAGAAATTCAAAAAAAAATTGAGGTCATCACTGTGGAGCAAATCACACATGGCTTATTGTCTTCGAGGCAATTGCACCTTTTCGTTCCAGCATTATCGCTGGTTTATATGATGTTTATGTCCTATTCTTGTGCTAATTTTGCTGTAGATATTGTGTGCAATGCAAGCCTGATGTAGTTTAATACCAGTGATGGAAGTCTTTATGAAATGTAATGAGAAGTTACAAAATGAGCTTTCTTCTGATACTAAAATCTCAGTTTTGATAAAGAAAAATGAGAAATGAGGAGGTCACACCCCTTTAAGGGATATTTTCATGATACTTTGCATCAAACCATTTTGTCATACCAAATCGTCATACCATGGATCAAAGTTATGAATAGTTTTCTGTATTGACTTACGATAATGTTTTTCTATTTTACTGATGCAAAATGATATTGCAGGAATTCAAACCATATCATGGAACTATAAGAACAAATAGCAGTAGGTTTTCTGCAAGGTTTTCCAGTAAATGGGTAATTGTTACATTACTGAAACAAAATGGACCTGGTGAAGATGCTTTGTGTTGGTGTGTGTGAGGACCTGTGTTATGTGTTTTGGGATTATGTTTATCTCAAAGTTGAGGTGTTTTTGGCTTTTTCTCCAGATTACAAACCTTTACATACCATATATCTTTACATATGTAGTTCATGTATATGGTGGTATAGTAACTTTGGAACATCATTTTTAAAATTTGGGTTTTTTTTACATGTTTTTTAAATTTTGCGAAATATCGACCCCACAGCTGTAAGTACTGACTTTACAAATTCACCCAATGTGTACTTTGATACTTTATTATGTCCTTACTACTGAGATAAAATATCAAAACCCTCAGTCTGTAGATTTGTACCCTCACAGCCTAGTGAAGTGTTGGGGTTACTTTGCCACCCTAATTCATATGTTAGGTCGACAGTTTCGAATATATATATTGATTAATTCTGGAATACCCTTCAAACCAGAATGAAATCTACAAGTTAGATGGTTCAAAAATTGTTCCAGAATCACCCATACTAATAGTTCTTATTATTTCAGAGCAGATCAGATCAGTACCATGGGGCTACTTTGCCACCCAATGTATTGACTTCTAGATTGTTCAGAGGTGTTTTATCATTGCTGTTATTTAAAAAAAAACAAAGGGTGGCAAAGAAGCTACAATCATAGGTAGCACTTGCTTCAAAATAGGCCTGGCAAAGTAGCCCCGACCCACGGGCTACTTTGCCACCCAATGTTTTTAAAAAAATGGGGCACAGAGTGGCCCAGTGGTTTTCATACTACATATGCAAAATACACTGGCATATAGCTTTCCTAATAACCCCTATATGTAACAATTCATGCAAACATAAAAAGAGGGCGCACCACAACATCAAAAAAATGTGGCAAAGTAGCCCCGGTTTACGGTACTTATTCTTTTCTTGGACACATTTAAAAAAAAAAGTCAAGTGTATCTAGGCATTAACAGCTGAAATCTAGGTGATAATGCTGATAAAATGTAGTTTGAAAAACTGAGCTGTGAATATGATGTTTAACTGATTGTGATTATGCAATTGCTATTTTTTGTTAACAGAAAAGGCTATCATACCAGCCTCTGGCGACCACAAAGGTAGTGACCATTACTCAACCAGTGACCACTCCTACTTTAGCCCCAATCACCATATCAGCAGCAACCATAGGAAGAGGTAGAGGTCAAGTAATACAGACCAAACCTGGCATTGTTACATTGACACCACAGAGTCTCAAAGCTATACCACAAATAATCAGGCCACAGACTACAGGTAAGTGGATGCAGAATTGAAACTTGATTTTAAACATGATCAAAAAAAGAAATGTTTGCATCATACAAGGGAGGGAAAATGTTGTCACCATGCAGCTGGATAACTGGCTACATCTGTGTGCAATGCAATTTTACAAATGATTGATGTATTTGAGACATGTGTAGGATCTTTGTAATACTCAATTCTTTTTAAGGGCTCATTCACCCACCTTTGCACAGTATTTTTTGTGGGACCTGAGAGCAGATCAGACATACCAAATTGTATTCTGAATACAAGGAATATCCTGATGATATCAAATAATGTTGATTTGTTTTAAATTTGCGATATAAAAATTGTGTGACAGATTATTAAAAATTGACATTTTTGCAATTTAATGCGGCCCATACACCATCAATTTGATTGATCAATATTGGGGACCCTAGATGCATGATTGGATACAAAATAATACTTCTCTTCAATATTATTGAAGAGATTTTATTTTATTGACGGTTGGACAATAAAATCACTAGATTGATGTTCGTGTGTACAGTGCACAATGGCAGATTTTATATCCACTCTTGTATCTAGGTGCTTTGATATTGATCAATCGATCGTTTATAGAACGCATAACAGACCTCAAAGTAAACTTTATAAATCTAATGATGTGTATGTAGTTTCCCAAAAGACATCAATTATGATACTTGTGTACATCTTCAATACAAAAGGTCAAAATTTTCACATGATGGTCGGCTTTTCCTCCCAGCTACATACACTTTAAGTACATATTAGGTTTATAAAGTTTTTTCTTTCGAGGATTGTTAAATGTTAATTTTTAATTATTTGTCATAAAATGTATTATATTGCAAATTTAAAAAAATCTAAATTATTTGGTATCAGAAGGACATTCCTTGTATTCAGAATGCAATTCGATATGTCTGATGTGCACTCAGGTCCCATAAAAATACTATGCAAAGGTGGGTGACCAAGCCCTTAAGCTGCTGATAATTATTATTAATTTATTGCATTTGTCATAAGATGAAAGATGGATCAGAAGAGGGTTGTGTTTAGCGTTCCGCATTGTTGAACTATAAGGAGACTGCCTTCTCTTTATTGAATTCATTTGCAGATCCAACCAAATAATCAGGGCTGTGTCATTGGCAAAAGAATTCTGCAGCCAAGGTGATCATTTGAAATGAGCCCTGGCTGAAAAGGCATCTTATTAAAATTGTCACACAGCATTCCCTTTAGTACATGGACATCGTGTCAACTGGGTGGGATTTGTTGTGGACTGTCCCATATTGAATGAGCAGTCAATCAGTAATGTCACACAGTTACGATACCTAAAGTATGCAAACCTTGCAAACACAATTCTGCTATCTATTTTACATTACCATCTACTTGTGATTGATTTTGTAACTGAACACTGATTTTCATCAACAGTTGTTGGTGCTTCACCTGGGTTCACTACCTTCACTCCTGGAATCCGTCAAGTTACCAGATTCCCAGCATATACAACGGCCAAGGCAACCAACTCCCTAGCAGCCACCATCCCTTCCATAAATACCCCAGGAGCTCGTACAGTCATTATACGGACACCAGCAGGGGCTACCATTCAACAGCAACGTCCTCAAATACAGATAGCAGGGACTACAGTACAAGCAGCTGCACCTGGAGTCGTGACTGGACAACCAGCTGTGCGCATCGCAGGGCCAGCTGGACAGACAGCCCAGACTCAGCTCTCTGGACAAGCACATGTGTACACAGCACAGGCACAAGCAGTCATTGTTGGTGGACAAAAGTTTGTGATTACACCAGCTCAGGTGCAGGTGCAAGGAACAGGGCAGATGATACCGGCACAGCTAATTCAAACCACAACATCACAGGGTACAACTCTACAGAGGCTGGTGTTAACACCCGGAGGAGCTGCTGCACAGCAAGGTATGCACAGCACAATAATGAGGATATGACATAAAAAATTATATCTGAAGTTAGATGTTAATGGCTGCAGTGATGAATTCTCCTTATATAAGTAAGGGAGGTTGACTTATACCCAACTGACTAGATCCACAAAGAACTCCCTCTCATCACATGACATCCGCACACTGTTAGGTTTTATTCAGCACCAACTTTGTGATATTGACCTTAATTTGCTGGGTTTGATTTTATTCAAATTCAGTCGAAACATTTTGTAGAGAGTCTGCAGCGGATTTGGTATCATTACATGTAATTAAACTCATTGAATAGCTTTGAAAGTTTGTTCAAGGATGAAGTTTACTCTTTTGAAATGATAATTTTTCCTGCAATTACTGACATATACTTGTGACCAAAATGGTGCAATACCAAGGAAACTCTAGCTCTCTTGAGTTTTGTTTAATAGTAATATTGTGTCTGAATTAGAAAATATCCAATGTGTTTTTATGCAGGTGCCACAATTCAAGGAGGTACCACAGGAACTTCCATCAATCTACAGGCCACTCTACAAGCCCTCCAAGCCCAAGCACAGGGCCAAAACCAGGCTGCTACTACCCCTGCAGCTACCGCAGGAGCAAAAACAACCTTTGCAGCTGCTACCCCTGCAGCTACTGTGATCCCTAAACCAGTGATATCTCCAACAGTAGTTGTGAAGACAGGGCCATTAGTGTCACCTTCTGCCCCTCAAGTGAGGATGTCTTCCCCTCCAGGTGTGAAGAGAGGAGTTGTGCAGGTTACAAAGCCATCTCCAGATCTACTGGTAAGTATTACACACACTTATTGGTTGAAGCTTGCTCAATCAGAATTGGTGAATATATGAAATGGTAAGTAAGCCAACTCTAAGACAAGAGAAACAATCCTTAAACAAAATAAAACTTACAATTCTAACCACTTATGTTGATTACACATAGATAGTCATAACTCTATTCCTAGCTCTTAAATGTGAAATGAGACGCATGTTGTAGCAGCCGACAAGTGCATCGTTTTGATATGGATGTACACATATTTGGCTGGTTATGGGTTACAGTTTTAGATTGCAGTGTCATTTTAAATTGTAAATGTTTATCTCATGAGGCTGGTACCTTGTAGAATAACCCTTGGTTGGCATGTGTCAAAAGAAGCCAAGATGCATCCCTGAGAAAAATAGAAAAATAAATACAATGGAATACTACTGCTTTTTGGTCACTTATTACCCGTTACTTATGAAGTCAAGAATCAAGACTCAAACGCTGCAATATTGGAATTTGTGAAAAGATTCCCTTGAAGATGAGCAGGTTTTTAAAAAGCTCTTTACGTAAAGGCCCAAGTTTATTTTCTAGGAGTTTTTAACATAATATCATGTCAGTAAGATCAAGCTTGACTATTATAATTAGATACATTTTTTGTACTTTATCCATTGTCCTGTTTGTTTCATATAGTCTGCCCAGACATTAGAGCAGCAGTTGGTGCTCCAGATGAATGCCTTACAGCAAAGAATTGCCACAGAGTTGCATATACTACCACCACAACAATTGGAGCAATTAAAACAGCAGCTTGAACAGATCAAAGCACAGGTCAATGAACAGAAGAGGGTAAGAAAGTAGTTGGAATGACACATTTGAAATAAAAATACAAGATTCAACATAAATTAGATTTCTGAACAAAATGAATGGTAAGTTATTGGAATAATAGTACCAACCCATGGCTTTCAGATAAGGGTTAAAAGCAGGTTAAAACTATAGGTTGTGTGCTTCAAAAACAAGCTCAAAATCAGGTGGTGGATGACTTATGTGACTGATTGATTGTACAGTGTCAGTGATTTCTTTAAGCACATAAGCTTTAGTTGTTGACCATATTAGCCAATTAGATGCAAAGAAGTAAAGAAGTCACTGTACTTTATACACATTTTAAAACATGTCTCCAACAGTATAATAATGTTAAGCAGCTTACACATGGTCTGCTTTGTAAAATACCATCCAACAATTCGTTGGGTGCAGGCTGGCGGTACTCTGTACAAACTGCCAAATTTGGTTGAAATCAGGGTAAGTGTCTGTTGGCAAAAGATACTTTGGACATGAAGAAGTTACAATTTTTGTCATCATTTTTTGCTTGGAAATAAAAATTCTGGATTTCTCAAAGGGGTAAAATATCCTCAAAACGAAATGTGTGCGGTAGGCCTATGGGAAACAAACTTGGAGGTTTTTTTGTTGTTTTAAGCCTAAGTAACAGGATATTTTGTTGCAATGTTTTTATGCTTGCATCATGTTCATATGAAAACCATGCTTGATCTCAATAGGCTGCTCGTCTGCTCAAAGCAAGGGAACGTCGGCGTCAGCAGACACTTCTGAAGCAACAACAGAGGGAAGCAGAGAAGCAGAAAGCAGAGAAGGAGCAGCAGCAACTGGACCAGCAGCATCAACAACAGCAGCTTCAACAAATTACATCCATGCAGGTATGTGCTAGTAACTCTCACAGCACAAATTTCAAGTGCAACTTTTTGGACAAGATTTTGGCCATTTGGTACTTGCACAATAACATGTTCACTTTACAGAGAATACAATGAAAGGGATATTTAGGCCAAAAAAATTGTATTGCTGTAATGGGCCATTGCAAAATATGGTAGGGTGGGCAGATTTTTCTCTTTTCTTTTCTTTTTTTTCCCACTGCTTGTACTATATATTGAATATATAATGTACTAACTAGACTTGACCTTGCAGTCAAATATATCACAAAATGACAAAACTACTTTTGTTAACTCTGAAAAGTGCTTTATTTTGTACCTCTGTTTCTTCTACAAAGTGTTAGTGTCAGGGTATTAAACCTAGTATGTATGTCCAAAAAGAATTTGAAAGACAAAAATTTGATTTTGTTTTGAAATTGTTAATTTTTGTCTTTAAATAGTTTGTGGATCTGCTCAAGGTACAGTAGGCTTTAAGTCTCCAATAGCGGAAATCAAATCAACCCTTGTGAGCATGTCAAAATAGACTTTTCCCTGCCTTTCCCTTCACAGCTATGCTGCTGTGGGGTACATAATTCAATTGGTAGGTCTGATTATGACCAGTAACAACTTGGTTACTTCAGATTTGTTGCCACCATTTTGTATGAAGAATTGCCAGAGCTTGTGATAATATTTGGTCAAAAATATTACTGTATTCTCTCTTATTAACGCTGTAACCTTTTTTCAAAGAGTTGGCGTTTGGTAAAAGTGAATTTTCAATGAGAAAACTTGCAAAATATGACTTCCGGTTTGAAATACAACATAATGATGCTGGACATTATTAGAAAATACTATGAAATTAGATCCATTGCAAGAATCCAACTTATTTAGTTGAATATATGAACATTCTGCTGGATGGAAATTGAAGTTAAAATAGGGGTTGTCCATGCAATTTCACAATCATAACATACCAGTTTTAAGCTTATTTGCAATGCTTACATGCTATGGCATGGACATTTCTGCATTTGCATAATTTTTCTTTGTAAGAAAGTGAAGGGCATTAATTAGAAAAAAATACGGTCTGTGTTATTTCAGGGTCAGGACAAACAACTACAGATGCAATTCCAGCAGCAACTACAGCAGCAAGAAGTCAAAATCCAAGCAGCAAGAGATATTGAGACCCAACGTGTCAAACAACGCCTAATGACACCAGCAGAAAAACAAGACAGTCACAGGTAGGTATACTGTGTGTGTGTCAGGACTGCAGGCAGAGTCATTGCAATAGTCAGCTCATACTCCTTTTCACGCACCTTCGTATCACAGGATGTGACTATGCTGATTGCTGAGCTGTATTTTCATCAAAATACCAATGAAACTTTGAACAACATGTTTATTATGACAATTGTTTCTTCAACTATTTTTTGTCTGTGATAGGGTTTGGGCAATTTGTTAGTCTTGATACAAGCCTGTATCCACCTGAAGCTATATACTGTATATTACTGCATAGTGCTGTGCACAAGTATATGGCGGTAACAGCCTTCCATAGGTGTGAGTCCTAGATCAGTATTGATAAATCTGTAAAAATTGTTGTGAATCCGACAATCTTCGCAGGGGGTTAAGAATATCAAATATAGGAAGTAATGGCATGTAGATAGATAAACATGAATATTCATGAGTAGTCATCCAATCATGCACAGCGATAACAAAACTCACATGTTGGTCAGTTTGTTGTACGTGTTTACCCAATCCATGTATTGTCTCATTCATACTGTGAGTGTGGTTCAATGAAAACCAGGGATATGAGACATTATCCTTTAGTTGTTAAGAATTCTGCAATCTCATTGGTCATGCACCATTTGGATTAAAATTTGTATTACTAGAGTACTTCTCATTGATATGCAGGCAGATAATATTTCCCATATTACCTGCATAGTCATAACACGTGCGCGTCTGTGTAACATGACTTGCGCGATATCATAAGCCTCACACGCATATTTCGCGCAAGGCATGGCTGCACTTTTCAAGCAAGGAAGAAACTGGCCTTCTTTTCAATAAGTTTATCAAACTAAATTTCTTCAACAAAGTTTATGAACAAGTCGGAAGATAATAGAATTCATGTTGACTAAAGAATAAAATTGTTACCCCCTGTTTGTTCTCACAAAATACAGGAAAATATGTCTAGTGCTGTTTCCATTCAACCATATATATTTTCCTGTATTTTGTTAACAAACAAGGGGTAACTAGTAATATCCCTGGTAAAACTGACCCAGCAAAACTGACAGTGCCAATCAGGGCAGATCATCCTTTGCCTCACGATTGTGACTTGTAGCTTTGCCACGTCGCTCACCCTTCCGCTTTGATCAGGAGTTGTCTTTGATAATATAGGATGGGGAGATCCCATAGCAGCTGAAAGGACTAGCCATCATGCATTACTGTGTAACTGTTTGCTCCATAACAAACAAATACAAACAATAAGTAAGAGCTGCTTAAATAATGAGTCCTATTGACAGTTTCACAATACTTCAGGGGTCATTTTTTTTCTTCAAACAAGTCTTTTAAACACCCCTGTAGTTGAAATGGGGGATTTTGTGTACGTTTTCAATGACATGTGCAACTCCATTATGGTGCCGCAAATGGGGTACTGCTTTCAGCTGCTGTGAGTATAAGGTATATATTTCCAATTCTTGGAAGTCCCTATCAAATCACAACATGTTTCATGCGATGTGTTAAATTGATTTTGTTTTTCAAACTTTTCAAGTGTTTACCACCAGATTATTTGTGCTATAGCCAAAATAACAAATTCTCGATCATGAGAGGATGTACCATCTGCGTCAGCGTACGTTTCATAGAATAACACGATCGCGCGATCTGCATGACCAAACCTTGACCTTGCCTAGCAACGACCGTGTGATTGGTCAATTCTCAAAAGCTGTGTTTGCGCCGTAAGCGCCTGTCTTTGCGTGGTGCGCTCAACGCAAATAACTGTGCGTACCTAAGTTGGCTCTCATGATCGAGAATTTAATATTTTGGCTATACTACAAATTATTACTACCTATATATCTGTGATTTGATTTCATGGCAATTTCATTGTGTTTTGTCTTGTCAGGATGTTTGTGTGTCAGCAGGTGATGAAATCAATGCTGGATAAAATAGAACGAGAAGAGAAGATAAGCCTCAAGCGCAAGCTACGTGAGGAGACACAGGTTGAAAAGCGCCAACGTACAATGGTCAACAGACTAAGCACAATGCTGCATAGGCAGAAGGAGGCTTTGAGACGGGAGATATTGTCAAGACGAGAGCATATGGAACAAGGGCTCAAGAGAGAGATACAGGTTTGTGCTTTGTTGTATCGTAAAGAGGAATATCAAAGCCTAAACACAAACAACTAAACATGACCCAATAAATTAGTTTCACTGCATTTAATTATAACAATTATAACAAGACAGAGTGGAGATAAAACCTTGACCATGTATGAAGCTGGTTACTTGGCTGAATGTTTATACGGATGTGAGCTGAGAGTCTTAACTACCAACGGCTGAAGGAAGGTGAACTCAATTTTTGGGAGGTTTGCACTACTGTTTGTATTTTGAGACAGTTGTACATACCTTTGCCCATGTGCGTTGTGACTGTACTTTGCACAAGCTCCAACCATAGTGACCATCTGCTTAGTAACAACATTGTATATCATGTTTGTTGAATAGATTCATCAGGTTTGTTCAGTAAATAAACATTTTGGATTTTTGCTTTTCGAAACCAAGTGAAATTTTACTCACTGCAATATTTCGTCCTACACGTCGGAGGACTTCATCAGGTATGACTGATTTTGGTCATCTGATCCACTTTCCCCTCTACTTCCCACCTACCTCTTGAGTCATGTCTACGATCCACCTCTGAAGTCTGCAAAAGAGGCTAAGGAATACCGGAAACCACTCACAACTTGTTTGCCGGGAAAGTGGATCAGATGACCGAAATCAGTCATACCTGATGAAGTCCTCCGATGTGTATGACGAAATATTGTAGTGAGTACAATTTCACTTGGTTTCGAAAAGCAAAAATCCAAAATGTTTATTGTATATCATGATTGTTTAATTTTTTTAGGCGTGCATAGTTTACATCGTCATATGCTTGTGGAATACTTGTGGTATGCACTTGTTGCTTTGAAATGTATGTCATGTTAAAGAATTAGATATGGGAAGAGTCAAGTCAAATGTTCATTATTAATATGAAATTTGTGGTACATACAGGCCATGTCCAAATGAATTTCTGTGGTGAAGACAGCTTTAGTTTGAAGGCTGGGTAATTCCATTGCAAATTCTAAATATTGATTGGTTTCCTTTTGATTTGACCCTCTTCATCCATTCCAGGAGGAATACAGGCAAAAGCATAAGAAAGACTCGAAGAAGCGCAAACATTCAGAAGGGCACAGCACTAGCATATCTGCCCCTCCTGTTGCACCAGAAGTTTTTGTTCCTGATACCAGCAAGCAGAAGAAGAAGAAGAAATCCAAGATGATCACAACCACACCTGCCTCAGTAGCAGCAGCTGCAGCTAGCAACACAACAGGCAATGTGGAGATTATGAGTGTTGGCAAAGTTGGCGTGGTTGGTACTCTACCCATAATGCAATCAGATGGCATCAATCAACAGCTGTTTTGTGTCTGTAAAACTCCCTATGATGAGTCACAGTAAGTAGAGTGGTGTACTCAAGACACAACATTGAGAGAATAAAGGTATTGCTTTTTAGCTGCTGTCGTGCATCTATCAGTGAGAACATTATTTTGCCGAGTTGTTTTACGCCAAAAATAATGATGTTGCTTGTGTTATATGAGATGATAGATGCACAACAGTGGCTAAAAACAATACCTTTCTTCTCATTCTTTTAACACTTCAATTCAAATAAAAATATCATTAGTATACCAAATTTTAATCAAAATAAATTTTACATTTTACAAAGAATTACCTAGGGCTTAAAATCGATCAGTCCCGTTGTTGCTATGCTCCTCCAATTGGTTCAAATAGCGAGTATGCGTATCGCGTTGATGCACACACACTGACCCCTGTGATATCGTGTCATATCACACGGGTAAGAACCAATAAGATTGCAGGAACATTCTCAAGTGTTTAAGAATGTTGGTGAAAGGCACTATCAGAGATACTTGTGCAACATATTTAAGATTGTATGATCTTATATTTCGTGTGAAAATTGGCAAAATTGAAGATAACAGCAGTCCCAAAAAATGTGAAGCTCCATTAAATTGTGTGTAGCTATGAGTGTCCATACAGACAAGATCCACCAACATTGACTAACATGGCAAATTGTAATCTTACTTGAATAGATTCCATATTACACTCCTCAAAAGAATGAAAGGATCAGATAAATATATCAGCACTTTTGAAAACACAGGATATGGTGATAATATTATTGATAATTGTGCTTGATCTTTCATTACATCACTTGTTCCCTAAAATTCACTCTCTCTCAAATCCGTATTATTGTAAAATATATTAATGATTGGAGTAAATTTTAGGATTCAGTTGCTTTAAAAATGAAGTGTAGATAAAATTTTTTCTTTTCTTCAGTAACTGCCATGTTTATGCGAATCCACATGGATTTTCCCATCATATTTTGATATCCGATAGATGCTACTATAGTCTTAGTTGTGACTAATTGGTGCCAACTTTGAAAAGAGATCGTGCAAGTCTAATGAAAAGTCAAACTTTTTTTTGTACATTTAAAAGACCAATATATTATTATTTTTTATGAAATATTTTGTGCAAACTTGCATTGTGTAGCATAAATGTTTGTGTTTCTCAACAGGTTCTACATTGGTTGTGATATGTGTCAGAACTGGTTCCATGGGTCATGTGTCAATATTACAGAGGAGGAGGCAGAGCAGCTCAATGAGTATGTGTGTAAGGAGTGTGATCTACATAAACAACAGAATGATGAAGAACTCTACTGTATATGCAGGACACCATATGATGAAGCACAGTAAGTAGAATTGTACACAGTAGCATGGCCACGATTTTATTGTGAGGGGGCAAAGCTAAATTTTCGTCCCCATTTGTCAATTTTTTGTCCCATTTTCAGTAATTTGAAGGACACTTTACTCTTTGCCGTCCCCATTTTAGCCCTGAAAAATTTCAGGGGGGGGGAATTACAAGTGTGCCAAATGCAAATGTGTAGTATCTGCTTGACGTTGTAAAATGTGACCCAACGCCAGTGAATGAGACAAGTGCCGTTTTGATTTGAAAATGTGGAATTAGGTCAAATTTCTAATAATGCACTTAAGCAAACTTAAAAAATTGCACAGAAATGATTAAATGAACTTGTGTGCCTTTCAACAAGTTGTTTCTGAATAATGATATAAGAATAAACAATGCACTAATTTGTGTGCCTCAAAGTTGTTTCACAAGCAACCTTAATGTGTGAATAATAATTTAGATTATGCACATACTAATTTGGGTCCTCAAAGTCTCAGAACAAACTTAGTAACTAAATGCACTTGTGTGGTCTGACAATTTTAGCATGGAGGAAAAATAGTCACTAGGTTCCTACTGGACCTATGTTTAGTTGTAATACATTCTGGTGATGATCATTTTTCTTGTAATGTCACACTTGCAGATTCTACATAGGATGTGATCGCTGCAACGACTGGTACCACGGTCATTGTGTGGGCATTACTCAGACAGAAGCAGAGACAATAGAAAATTACATCTGTCCCAACTGCCAATCTAAGAGTATAAAGGGTACCAAGGAACAGAAACCATTGTCAACCAAAGACTATGAACAGTTGAAGAAGATAGTGAGACAACTAGAGGTGGGTACTCACACAAACCTACAATGTATAGTAGAGTATGGATTGCCTAAAGCACTGTCAACAACCTTTTTGAAGGAGAGTGCCACTGTCAAGGATCTGGTTGAGTTCAGAGGGGCAACCGTAGGGCCTCTGATACCTGGGTAAATTTTGTGACAAAGTTACCGTTGTGATGAGTAAGATGCAAGAAGCTTGCTTCATCTTGCTTTGGGTCATCGGGGAACATCCCCTTAATTTTAGTCTCGGCTGAACTTGTTGAGAAAGAGCCTGTGAAGTCACTATTCCTGTCTCTATACCATGTATGTATATGCTTATTATTAGGTATCATTTCCCTCTTCAACCCATAGACAATTGTTGGATCTGGAATGGGTCCAACTGTTGAATTGAGTTTTTAATTCCAAAATAATGTGTCATGGAGGGTGTGGTTTAGCCCATTTTACCTTGAAATTAATGAATTTTTCTGTTGATGCTTTTGCAGAGTCACAAGATGGCATGGCCATTCCTAGAGCCTGTTAGTGATATAGATGCACCAGATTATTACCAGGTCATCAAAGAACCTATGGGTAAGATACATAGATAGATACTCCTGGCAAAATATGTGACACCGTCAAGAGAAATTAGTCTTTTAATTGTTGAATTTAAAATGTCAACTTTTTTCAATTTTGACTTAAAAAATGCTAAAGAATGGTCCAAACCTTCTTACACTTGTTACAAGGTTATGAGTGATTATGTAACTTTAACAACATTTAAACAGACAGAAAGCAAAATTATACTTCTACGCTACTCAAATTTGGTACACTCATCGGAGCGCTTTCACCAGGTCAACCGGCGTCTTCAGCGGATGTTATTGCCCTGAAGATAGTTGTTGCTAGTGATGTAGTACTAGGACACCTCCGATGACGTCACAGATGTTGATGATGTCAAACTTGAAGATGTTGTGCCGCCCCCTTGGTTCCGGGGGGTCAGGAGGTTGTCCCAGACAGGGTCGATGTCCAACCCTTTGTCACGGTTCAGTCTGGGTCTTTTAGTTCTAATATGGATTGCTTCCAAGACATCTTCAAGTTTGACGTCATCAACATCTGTGACTTCATCAGAGGTGTCCTAGTACTACATCACTAGCAACAACAATCTTCAGAGCAATAACATCCGCTGAAGACGCCAGTTGACCTGGTGAAAGCGCTCCGTGAGTGTACCAAATTTGAGTAGTGTAGAAGTATAATTTTGCTTTCTATTTATGTTTACCGCTACGTATGAATATACATCATTAAATTTAAAGACATTTAATTTATATTGACCTCAACTAAACTTGGCCACAAGGACCACTGGTGTTATTGGTTGAACACAGATATGTAGGGGTTATTAGAAGTAATGTCTTGAAAACCTTCAAATGTTTCCTCAATTCTATGCCACTGTGCCTACCATACCTGGTCAGTACCACTAGCCCAAGATGCATAAGACTTGGTGTCAAAGGACACAACCAAATTCTACTCAATGCCAGGCAGCCAGATTGGAAATTGGTGAGTGGACTTGCTAGCCCAAGTGTGATTGCCTTTTGGGTTGAGTCGTTATATAAATCTACCGGTAGTTATTACTAATTAAGGAATCTTTTTCTTTTCTATAGACCTATCGGTAGTGGAGGAAAAAGTGAAGAAAAAGGACTACAATAAGCTACATGAGTTTATGGCAGACGTAAGCAAAATATTTGACAACTGCCGCTACTACAATCCAAGCGACTCGCCATTCTACCAATGTGCTGGCGTGCTGGAGAAATTCTTTGTGCAAAAAGTAAAAGGTATAAAGAGCTAATGGTTTAACTAGATCTATCAGGGATTTCATGATGTAAAGAACAAAATACTGTTATTATTAAAGTTTGATGAATTGTTTGCTTGTGGTTATTCCTTCATGTAATTATACTCATAATTAGGGTTAGGATTAGCTGACACGAAATAATTACATGAAGGATCAACCAAGCTTGTTTAAAAAATTATATTTGATAAGAAACTTGAGCTGTGAATAATGAGCAAAGAAACTACCTGGCCTGACAATATTCACTCATTAATAGATGAGTTGACCTATGACCTCACATGTTTACATTCAGGTTGTCCTCTGTTGTTCCACACAGGGCAAAATAATACACAGTATCTATGGCACACCACTTGTGCAAAACCATGAGCAGCTATAGGCCATTGTTGATATTATTTGCTTTGAACCATAGTTAATGCCAAAATCAGCTTCTCTCCTGTAGACTATTATGCTCTTTTACCCTGCAGGCAGTTTTTATGTCGGGCCAAAGGGCATACCAAATGTGAGTTGCATGTGTCAACTCATCGATATAGACCCTATGCAATAAACCAATCGCAATGGTAGAAACAATGCCAGCTATGTTGGAGAGGTTTATTGTTCTCTGGAATTGATTGGAGGACAGTGTTTTAATGATGTAGTATTACACAGGGTCTATTAGAATGTTGTAAAACATGGGACTGGACAATGAAGTGTGCATTAAATTCTGCTACAATTCACGTTCTGTATGCCTTCTATTTGCTGCGGCAGTCCGTATTATAGTGTATATAAAAGATATTTGTAGAGAAATCTATGTTTGTCATGTTAACATTAAATCAGATCAAACTCTAGTTGGAAATACTGTCTAGTAAGAAGTTTTTCTAAACAATGTAATGAAAATAACATTTGAATCATATAGGCCTAGTAGGCTCAATTGTATGTGTTGTCAAAACCATTCTGCTATGAAAGTTGGTTGTATGGTTTACTTCCCCTCTCCTTTGTTCTAAAAATGGAACCGAATGGGAATATGTTTATGGAATATATGCGTGTATAGCAATTGGTTAATGTTTTGTGACATAAAAATAAACCTGTAAATCAAATTTTTTTTAAATAATTTTTTTGTATTACTTGTATACAAAGACAAGTGCATGAGTATTTATTTTACATAGTAAAATTTGTATGGACTAACAATGTTGACATTAGCATTGAGCATTAGTGGTCGGTATTGTATGTGGGATTGATGTACAAATGTTAATGGGATTTTTTAACAGTTGTTTGTGCATGTATTTGTAATTTTTCCAAAGAGCACCTGAAGTACGGTAATTGTATGCAAGAAAATGTTTGACAATCATATATTTTGTTGTAGGAAAGTTGTATTTGAATATGAAGACTAAACAGTCAGATTGTTTAATGAGTTAGGTGGCGAGTGATGTTTACCATGGGAAACTGTTTCTGTTATTGGGAGGAGGGGGTAGTTTGGGGACTAAAAGACAATGTACATACAAGACTTATTGCTTGTAGCTGAAATGAGTAATGAGGATGGCCTGATATCCCAATCATCAGTCAACTGTGTGCGACTTGGTAGTACCAACAATTGGGACTGGTTTATATGGCCCTGAACAAGCAGGCCCAATTGAAGCTATCCTTTATGGGATTGGTTAATAAAATGAATGAATAGGGATACAGATTAAATGAAGGAGTACATGTGTCGTCCTTGTACTAGTACAAGTCATGTTTGGGATACCCTTGTTGTATGCCAATTTGTAATATGAAATGACTACAGACATTACCAGTATTTAGACATAGATTTGAACTCTACCCACCTGATTACAAAATTAGCAGGCCTTTAAAGAATGTAGCATGCTTTTCATAAAAAGACATCTACTCCTTTTCATATTTGGGATTTTTGATGTTTGAGCTCCTTTGAATGGAAGTTTGACAGTTCTGTCTAGATATCTGTTTAGATATGGCAAGCAAGGGTTGGCTCCTTCAGTGCACATTTGACAGAAGTTATAAAATAGGGCTGAATTTGAGAGATTATCAGCATTCAACTTAGATATATTATTGGACAAAGTCCTTTGCAGTCTGCCAATCTGGCGCTGTTTACAGCATAAACATGGAAGTGGGGTTCTGATTGGTTAATTGAATCACTTCATTGGCCCCTCATTTGCTAAACAAGCTGTGTAGCATCGCAAGACCTAGTTCTTCTTACGCGATAGGTCAGTAAGGACAGTGCTGAGGGACCTTGCTGAATACAGGAAGGTAGTGCAGTCAGGCAGCAAGTTGACATGATAACCATTGATGGTGTCAGATTCTACATTTCATTTGACATGTGTTGGGCCCAGGGCAAGTTACTGTGATACTTGTATATAGAGATTTATTCTGACCATCAAATCACTGTTGCTGCATTATAACACTCTTGTAAAGTAGGGTGAAAATTTATTTATGTATTTTTCTTGTATATATGTGTACATCAGTAAAATAAATATTGCAAATTAATAGGAACGTTGCAAAGCAACAAATCACAGATTTAAATTTGTGAAAGAATCACACATTTTCATATTGTTACTGCTTTTGTAATGTGTGATATGGGGTTGGGAATGTGGCAACAGTTTATCCCTGTTAAGGCTGGTGTCATCCTGACTAACTAGATTGAAATGATGATATCCAGGATAGGATGTGAAATATTACTACTAAGTAAGTCTAGTAGATCATCTCAAATTCCTCGTTATTACTACCTGGATGAATAATAATCTTCACAATCATAGATGACTAGACACACAAAAAATACTAATTTGTTTATTTCTTTTGTATGTTGTTTTTGTTTTTTTGCTTTTTCAGAAACATGGAAATTATTATAATTTGGAATGCGGCAGACCTATTTGATGTTTTTAAAGCAAATTATAGGCTTTGACATTGGCAAGTAAGGGTAGTGTAAAATAATTGCAATGAATTTGATCTACAGACCTTTTCCTAATTAGACTTTTTTACTTAAGCACATTGTCATTAAGACAATGCTATTTCAAGCTGTATAAGCAGCCAATAATATTGTAATAGATGTGACATGGTCTGATCCAATCAGACCAAAGTGACATGGTCTGATTGGGCAAAGTGACATGGTCTGATCCAATCAGACCAAAGTGACATGGTCTGATTGGGCAAAGTGACATGGTCTGATCCAATCAGACCAAAGTGACATGGTCTGATTGGGCAAAGTGACAATCCAATCAGACCAAAGTGACATGGTCTGATCCAATCAGACCAAAGTGACATGGTCTGATTGGGCAAAGTGACATGGTCTGATCCAATCAGACCAAAGTGACATGGTCTGATTGGGCAAAGTGACATGGTCTGGCAAAGTGACATGGTCTGATCCAATCAGACCAAAGTGACATGGTCTGATTGGGCAAAGTGACATGGTCTGATCCAATCAGACCAAAGTGACATGGTCTGATCCAATCAGACCAAAGTGACATGGTCTGATCCAATCAGACCAAAGTGACATGGTCTGATCCAATCAGACCAAAGTGACATGGTCTGATCCAATCAGACCAAAGTGACATGGTCTGATCCAATCAGACCAAAGTGACATGGTCTGATCCAATCAGACCAAAGTGAACATTACTGAAATTGAAGCAAAAAATATGGACATATAGATTTCAACATGAGTAGCTTAGGTACTGAGTAAGTTAGTATAAATGGTAAGAAGCTAGGAAAACTTGAGCAGATTCCCCCCCTGGATCTGAAACCTCTATTTGTAAGGTCCAATGGAAGGGTATATGTAACTTACTTGATAATACTTTTCACCCTGATGTGGCAGTGACGTCAACGCATTGAGGCAACTGTTTCGTGTGCGTATCTATCTATACGGTGTCTGTAAGCGTGTGCTAATACGCACTGACGTCACTGCCACATTAGGGTGAAAAATTGTATGCTATGCTAGTATGGTAAAACCAAATCAGGAATAAAGCACCTCAAGCATCAGTAACATGTAGAAGCTAGACAAATATAGTAAATACAATTCTTACAACAGACATCAACAAATAGAAGAATTGGGGGGGTAAATTTTCTACCAGTGTTGACAATACTTGGCAGTCTAGTATTATTTCACTCATGTGGTGGGTAAGCTTACGGAATGAACATAACTGTTACAATAGTAGAGAGCTGTATTCTGTGATTGTATGATGTCAAGAGATGTCCTTACACAAGAATTATAGAAATGCTGCTCTCACTGGGAACAAACGGCCAAAGTCCAGAAAGTGCATTTTTGTTTGTCTGTAATTGTGCATTCATGTCCAGAATTCTGGCCATAAGATGTCTCAATAAAAAAAATCAGTCAGGTGAGAAGCAAAACCGTCATGAAGTTTGGATCAAGTTTTGAAAAGTCTGGAAAAACCAACATCTTGTCTTTAATTTTTTCCAGAAAGTACACTGAGCTTGAGTGTGTGCGTTTGTTTTCACCAACAAATGTGGACCCACCTATGACATTTCACTTATAAAGTGCGTACCCATGGTAACTGTTGTAACCGAGGGCGCTAGTCGATAATACCATTTTCCACCCTCAAATGGCAGTGACGTCAATGCGCTGAGACAGCTGTCTATGCGGTGTCATTAAGCGTGTTTGTGTGTACACCAGTGCTTTGAGTGAATACTAGCGATTTGAAACTGCGTCCAATGATATGCGCACTGACATCAATGTCACATGAGGGTGAAAAATGGTATAGATGCCGCAATAATTCATATCGGGTATAGGGCCCTCTGGTGTAATACCAGGTACACAGTTTGGCGGTTAAATATCATATCATAGCCGCAAAAGTCCACGCTTTCAATAGTGAAATGTCAGTACGTAGAGGTCCATGGTTACGCTGTTAACGACATAGGAGGCTCATAGGGTCCATGTTTGTCAGTGATAACGTCTTGATATGTGTGTGCAGAACAATCAACAAGTCTGAACAGATGCTGTTGGGTGCAGGAAGTTGAGCAGTGACTTGGCAGACGATTAGTCAACACAATTTCCAAGACTAACAATCCATTTTTGCTTCTCTTCGGACTAATTTTTTTTTATCAAGATATTTTATGGCCAGAATAATTATTGATGATTGAGGACATAAATATACAATTGCAACTTGTGCCGTTGCAAGTGTCTGTATTCATACATACTAAGTTTACCAAGGTGAATTAGTGTAGCAACTCATCCTCATCCTCATATTCCTCAACTAATAGGACATGAGAATCTGATTGGCTAGACTCATATCTTTTTTGGTTTTATTTGAATTCACTGACTATCAGTTGATTACATCAATCACTTGTAGTTTAGATGTGTGGTAATAGAACATAGGAAAATCACTTTAAGCATGTTTGTAAAATAAATACATGGACAAACCTGTAAGCCAAGTGTACTAAAACAAATGTACATATATTGTTGTTACGATGTAAATTTATAATTGTATTATTACAAGTACAAGGGATCCACACATTGGTTGTAGCTTATAAAGGGAAATAAAACACGCTTTGTTATACAATAAGTCAGGCTCTGTGTTTTTAGTAAGATTATATGAGATCACCAGAAACAAAGATGTTGATATTTACATCTCTATCATCTTTTGTAGGTGTTAAAGTAGACTGTCCCACAGTCTCGGTTCCATCTCTGGGTAAATACTTAGAGCTAAAACCACCTTCCCCTTCACTCCACAGATTAGTACAATGACACCACTAAGCCCCAACTGCCAGCAACAAAATTATAGCAACAAAATTATAGCGCTCCTGGAGCACTGTGTGTTGACGAAAACTCAATTAATCTACAGACCAACTTGTTTATTTTTTATAATAGCTTTCCTAATCCAAGACTGTTACATTTTGAATATAAAAGTTCCTTACAAATAATTATCAAGCTATGTAACATGACTGGCATCAATTATGATAGCCCCGCCCCATTGTAAATTCAAATATGGTAGGCACATAACAAGCATGACCCAGTTCTATTGTCATTTTGCACGCACATTGATTATGATCAATAGACTATCAATGAAAACCACTTCAAAAATCGCCTTGTTTGCTGAGATCTACATTGATTGGTCAGGCTAAGTAGCCGCTTACACAAACAGCAAGACAGTGAGACCACGTACGTGATATATAGAAAACTCGTCTTACCCAGGATCGGTAAAAGTGAATTCCCACAAAATGCTGGGAAGTGGAAGGGAAATTGTCTACAGATTGGGAGGGTCCATGTATGGGGTTTATTTAATGTTATATAATAGAATTCTATTTGTTTTTCCCACAAAATGTTAGTTTTCAGTGTCAGATATTATCCTTTTAATTTTGGCCCAAACTGATATGACAATACAAAAAAATATTATTTAATAACAGTGCATATGTCGCCAATATAAACCACTCTGTCGAATATGGCTGCCCAGCACACCATCTACGTACTGTGTTATGAGCATCACATGCACACGAAAAAATTCAATTTCAGACTATTTTAGCCCCAGATCAACCTGAATTTGGGTATTTGAATGCGCGGGAAATTTTACAATTTTGCCCAAAAACATGCTGTTATTGGGGTTAAAAGAAAGGTGCATAGGGCAATTTTGGGGCCCCAAAATTTTAGGGCCCTGGACCCATCTGGCCATATGGTAAATCCGGCCCATCTTTTCATTATCAGCCCCTCGCTTTTGTGCTCGGGGCCCCTGAACCTTTGGGGCCCATGGACTTCGTCCACCCTGTCCCCCCGCTTGCTACGCCCCTGGATTTGTCATAACTACAACACCTAAAGACTTGATTTTTGCAGGAACCTTGTATTACTAGGCGGTTACCCGTATTTCGCGGTTCTCGGCTGTCAGGTCTGAAGAAAAGGTCACCGTGGAAACTTTTGTTTGTTAGTCTAAGGTCCACCCACCCACCAAGTTTGAGCTCTATAGGGGCAATTTGAAGTTTTTACCTTTCATGACCTATGACCTCTTAACCGTAGGTCTGACGAAAAGGTCACCGTGGAAACTTTTATTTGTTAGTGCAAGGTCCACCCACCCACCAAGTTTGAGATTCATAGGGGCAATTTGAAATTTTTACCTTTTTGACCTATGACCTCTTCACCGTAGGTCTAAAGAAAAGGTCACCGTGGAAACTTTTGTTTGTTAGTCCAAGGTCCACCCACCCACTAAGTTTGAGCTCTATAGGGGCAATTTGAAGTTTTTACCTTTCTTGACCTATGACCTCTTAACCGTGGGTCTGACGAAAAGGTCACCGTGTAAACTTTTATTTGTTAGTCCAAGGTCCACCCACCCACCAAATTTGAGCTCTATAGGGGCAATTTGACATTTTTACCTTTCTTGACCTTTGACCTCTTAACCGTAGGTCTGACAAAAAGGTCACCGTGGAAACTTTTGTTTGAGAGTCCAAGGTCAACACATTGGCATGGCTAGATTTGCCATTTAAAGTGTTTATAATTAGACTTCAATTGAACTTGACCCCGGCCTTGACCTTTGACCTTAAAAAATATAAACTCGTTCTTCCTCATACCAAGCTGCACCCACCCACCAAGTTTGAGGAACATGCGACCCCCAGTCTCCGAGAAAATAGGCGGACAGACACACAGACGGATAGACAGATAGACGATGCGTATTATTATATAGATTACTAAAGTACATAACAATACAAATGTAAAATAGAATTTTGAAAAAAACATTGAGGCCGCCCTCAGCAAATGTTACAATATGGCTTTAACAGAACAGAAATACAAATTTGGCGATATTGTTGCCAAGCGAATGAATCTATTCCACACAAACATTATTTAGTCTAGCGGTTATAGGTGGTATAAAAATCCCAGTTTTTTTAATAGAAAAGTGGGGGATGAAGCTATGGATCACAAAATGCCCCTTAAATACCAAATTACAATACCAAGTACATGTTACAATACATACATGCAGCCATCCATACAATTCATACAGGCACACATACAGGGTGTCCCAGAATGATTTATACCGAGAAAGATGGAATTCTTTAGGTATGAACGGCATTTCTGTCCTGTTCTTACTTCTACTAAATAGTCGATATCTATCGTTTGTTTATGATGTTACGAAGCAATCATTGTATGGAATATAGGATTTGCTACACTTGAGTGACCTTAAACTATTCTTTCTTTGGCGGTAGTTTTGAAGACAATTATTGAGGAGTGTGAGTTTCATCATTTGAAATGCCGGCAGAGATGGATTTTTCATAAAAGTATAGAGAAGGTTCGTCCTTAGTGTCACAGCATGCATTTATGTCCACAGTATATGGGCAAACCCACAGCTACGTAACGAAGAAGATTAAAATTAAAATACTGCGGAGGATCCTTGAGGAAGTTATATCCTCTGTAATAATGACATTTTTGGGTAAAAATTGTGGTAAAAATCCCATAAAAAGTATGTTTTTCAACTTAAATATCTGATGTCATTGAAATGTTTCACTTAATCCCATATGAGGAATTATTTACCATTGTCAGCTCTACATCTGTGCCAAATTTGGTGTATTTCCTATCAAAGAATGTAAGATTTCTCCAATATATTGCACATGAGTGTGGCTGGACAATGGTGATAAGGATCCATGTGTTATGATGCCTTTGCACTGTAAATTCACACACATGCAGTTTTCGTCCATTTTCAGTAATAGGAATGTCGCGCCAAAACGAATCAAGCTATTTCCATGAAAGTCACAGAATAAGTAGGAGACATGTGTGGCATTGTATTGCACTTATTAAAATTTAATAGATACACTGTTGACTATATATTTTTGATATTTTGTTCAAACACGGTATAAATCATTCTGGGACACCCTGTACAACAGATATCACCCATACAGCATATATCACCCATACAGGCACACCCCGAGCAGATATCACCCATCAGGCACACACACACAGCAGATATCCCCATACAGGCACATACACAGCGACAGCAGATATCCCCATACAGGCACACACACAGCAGATATCCCCATACAGGCACACACATAGCAGATATCCCCATACAGGCACACACACAGCAAATATCCCCATACAGGCACACACACAGCAGATATCCCCATACAGGCACACACACAGCAGATATCCCCATACAGGCACACACACAGCAGATATCCCCACACCGGCACACACACAGCAGATATCCCCATACAGGCACACACATACAGCAGATATCCCCATACAGGCACACACACACAGCAGATATCCCCATACAGGCACACATACAGCAGATATCCCCATACAGGCACACATACAGCAGATATCCCCATACAGGCACACACACAGCAGATATCCCCATACAGGCACACACACAGCAGATATCCCCATACAGGCACACACATAGCAGATATCCCCATACAGGCACACATACAGCAGATATCCCCATACAGGCACACATACAGCAGATATCCCCATACAGGCACACACATAGCAGATATCCCCATACAGGCACACACATAGCAGATATCCCTATACAGGCACACACATAGCAGATATCCCCATACAGGCACACATACAGCAGATATCCCCATACAGGCACACACACAGCAGATATCCCCACCCCGGCACACACACAGCAGATATCCCCATACAGGCACACACACAGCTGATATCCCCATACAGGCACACATACAGCAGATATCCCCATACAGGCACACACACAGCAGATATCCCCACACCGGCACACACATAGCACCAGATATCCCCATACTGGCACACATACAGCAGATATCCCCACACACAGCAGATATCCCCACACCGGCACACACATAGCAGATATCCCCATACAGGCACACACACAGCAGATATCCCCACACCGGCACACATACAGCAGATATCCCCATACAGGCACACACACAGCAGATATCCCCATACAGGCACACATACAGCAGATATCCCCATACAGGCACACATACAGCAGATATCCCCATACAGGCACACACACATAGCAGATATCCCCATACAGGCACACATAGCAGATATCCCCATACAGGCACACACACAGCAGATATCCCCATACAGGCACACACACAGCAGATATCCCCATACAGGCACACATACAGCAGATATCCCCATACAGGCACACACACAGCAGATATCCCCATACAGGCACACATACAGCAGATATCCCCATACAGGCACACATACAGCAGATATCCCCATACAGGCACACACAGCAGATGTCCCCATACAGGCACACACACAGCAGATATCCCCATACAGGCACACACACAGCAGATATCACCCATACAGGCACACATACAGCAGATATCCCCATACAGGCACACACATAGCAGATATCCCCATACAGGCACACACACAGCAGATATCACCATACAGGCACACATACAGCAGATATCCCCATACAGGCACACACACAGCAGATATCCCCATACAGGCACACACACACACACACAGCAGATATCCCCATACAGGCACACACACAGCAGATATCCCCATACAGGCACACACACAGCAGATATCCCCATACAGGCACACACACACAGCAGATATCCCCATACAGGCACACACACAGCAGATATCCCCATACAGGCACACACACAGCAGATATCCCCATACAGGCACACACACAGCAGATATCCCCATACAGGCACACACACAGCAGATATCCCCATACAGGCACACATACAGCAGATATCCCCATACAGGCACACACACACACACACAGCAGATATCCCCATACAGGCACACACACAGCAGATATCCCCATACAGGCACACACACAGCAGATATCCCCACAACGGCACACACATAGCAGATATCCCCATACAGGCACACACATAGCAGATATCCCTATACAGGCACACACACAGCAGATATCCCCATACAGGCACACACATAGCAGATATCCCCATACAGGCACACACACAGCAGATATCCCCACACCGGCACACACACAGCAGATATCCCCATACAGGCACACACATACAGCAGATATCCCCATACAGGCACACATACAGCAGATATCCCCATACAGGCACACACAGCAGATATCCCCATACAGGCACACACACACAGCAGATATCCCCATACAGGCACACATACAGCAGATATCCCCATACAGGCACACATACAGCAGATATCCCCATACAGGCACACACAGCAGATATCCCCATACAGGCACACACACAGCAGATATCCCCATACAGGCACACACATAGCAGATATCCCCATACAGGCACACACACAGCAGATATCCCCATACAGGCACACACACAGCAGATATCCCCATACAGGCACACACATACAGCAGATATCCCCATACAGGCACACACAGCAGATATCCCCATACAGGCACACATACAGCAGATATCCCCATACAGGCACACACAGCAGATATCCCCATACAGGCACACCCCCAGCAGATATCCCCATACAGGCACACACACAGCAGATATCCCCATACAGGCAAACACACCGCAGATATCCCCATACAGGCACGCACAGCAAATATCCCCATACAGGCACATATACAGCAGATATCACCCATACAGGCACACATACAGCAGATATCCCCATACAGGCACACACACAGCAGATATCCCCATACAGGCACACATACAGCAGATATCCCCATACAGGCACACCCCCACACAGCAGATATCCCCATACAGGCACACATACAGCAGATATCCCCATACAGGCACACACACAGCAGATATCCCCATACAGGCACACACACACAGCAGATATCCCCATACAGGCACACACAGCAAATATCCCCATACAGGCACATATACAGCAGATATCACCCATACAGGCACACATACAGCAGATATCCCCATACAGGCACATATACAGCAGATATCACCCATACAGGCACACACACAACAGATATCCCCATACAGGCACACACATAGCAGATATCCCCATACAGGCACACATACAGCAGATATCCCCATACAGGCACACATACAGCAGATATCCCCATACAGGCACACACATAGCAGATATCCCCATACAGGCACACACATAGCAGATATCCCCATACAGGCACACACATAGCAGATATCCCCATACAGGCACACATACAGCATATATCCCCATACAGGCACACACACAGCAGATATCCCCACCCCGGCACACACACAGCAGATATCCCCATACAGGCACACACACAGCTGATATCCCCATACAGGCACACATACAGCAGATATCCCCATACAGGCACACACACAGCAGATATCCCCACACCGGCACACACATAGCAGATATCCCCATACTGGCACACATACAGCAGATATCCCCACACACAGCAGATATCCCCACACCGGCACACACATAGCAGATATCCCCATACAGGCACACACACAGCAGATATCCCCACACCGGCACACATACAGCAGATATCCCCATACAGGCACACACACAGCAGATATCCCCATACAGGCACACATACAGCAGATATCCCCATACAGGCACACATACAGCAGATATCCCCATACAGGCACACACACATAGCAGATATCCCCATACAGGCACACATAGCAGATATCCCCATACAGGCACACACACAGCAGATATCCCCATACAGGCACACACACAGCAGATATCCCCATACAGGCACACATACAGCAGATATCCCCATACAGGCACACACACAGCAGATATCCCCATACAGGCACACATACAGCAGATATCCCCATACAGGCACACATACAGCAGATATCCCCATACAGGCACACACAGCAGATGTCCCCATACAGGCACACACACAGCAGATATCCCCATACAGGCACACACACAGCAGATATCCCCATACAGGCACACACACACAGCAGATATCCCCATACAGGCACACACACAGCAGATATCCCCATACAGGCACACACACAGCAGATATCCCCATACAGGCACACACACAGCAGATATCCCCATACAGGCACACACACAGCAGATATCCCCATACAGGCACACACACAGCAGATATCCCCATACAGGCACACACACAGCAGATATCCCCATACAGGCACACACACAGCAGATATCCCCATACAGGCACACACACAGCAGATATCCCCATACAGGCACACATACAGCAGATATCCCCATACAGGCACACACACAGCAGATATCCCCATACAGGCACACACACAGCAGATATCCCCACACCGGCACACACATAGCAGATATCCCCATACAGGCACACACATAGCAGATATCCCCATACAGGCACACACACAGCAGATATCCCCATACAGGCACACACATAGCAGATATCCCCATACAGGCACACACACAGCAGATATCCCCACACCGACACACACACAGCAGATATCCCCATACAGGCACACACATACGGCAGATATCCCCATACAGGCACACACAGCAGATATCCCCATACAGGCACACATACAGCAGATATCCCCATACAGGCACACATACAGCAGATATCCCCATACAGGCACACACAGCAGATATCCCCATACAGGCACACACACAGCAGATATCCCCATACAGGAACACATACAGCAGATATCCCCATACAGGCACACACAGCAGATATCCCCATACAGGCACACATACAGCAGATATCCCCATACAGGCACACACAGCAGATATCCCCATACAGGCACCCCCCAGCAGATATCCCCATACAGGCACACACACAGCAGATATCCCCATACAGGCAAACACACAGCAGATATCCCCATACAGGCACACACAGCAAATATCCCCATACAGGCACATATACAGCAGATATCACCCATACAGGTACACATACAGCAGATATCCCCATACAGGCACACACACAGCAGATATCCCCATACAGGCACACATACAGCAGATATCCCCATACAGGCACACACACACACAGCAGATATCCCCATACAGGCACACATACAGCAGATATCCCCATACAGGCACACACACAGCAGATATCCCCATACAGGCACACACACAGCAGATATCCCCATACAGGCACACACAGCAAATATCCCCATACAGGCACATATACAGCAGATATCACCCATACAGGCACACATACAGCAGATATCCCCATACAGGCACATATACAGCAGATATCACCCATACAGGCACACACACAGCAGATATCCCCATACATGCACACACACAGCAGATATCCCCATACAGGCACACACACATAGCAGATATCCCCATACAGGCACACATACAGCAGATATCCCCATACAGGCACACACATAGCAGATATCCCCATATACAGGCACACATACAGCAGATATCCCCATACAGGCACACATACAGCAGATATCCCCATTCAGGCACACACACACACAGCAGATATCCCCATACAGGCACACACACATCAGATATCCCCACACCGGCATGATACAGGCACATATACAGCAGATATCCCCAAACAGGCACACACACAGCGACAGCAGATATCCCCATACAGGCACACATACAGCAGATATCCCCATACAGGCACACATACAGCAGATATCCCCATACAGGCACACACACATAGCAGATATCCCCATACAGGCACATATACAGCAGATATCACCCATACAGGCACACACACAGCAGATATCCCCATACATGCACACACACAGCAGATATCCCCATACAGGCACACACACACATAGCAGATATCCCCATACAGGCACACATACAGCAGATATCCCCATACAGGCACACACATAGCAGATATCCCCATACAGGCACACATACAGCAGATATCCCCATACAGGCACACACATACAGCAGATATCCCCATTCAGGCACACACACACACAGCAGATATCCCCATACAGGCACACACACAGCAGATATCCCCATACAGGCACACACACAGCAGATATCCCCATACAGGCACACACACAGCAGATATCCCCATACAGGCACACATACAGCAGATATCCCCACACCGGCATGATACAGGCACATATACAGCAGATATCCCCAAACAGGCACACACACAGCGACAGCAGATATCCCCATACAGGCACACATACAGCAGATATCCCCATACAGGCACACACACAGCAGATATCCCCATACAGGCACACACAGCAGATATCCCCACAACGGCACACACATAGCAGATATCCCCATACAGGCACACACACAGCAGATATCCCCATACAGGCACACATGCAGCGGATATCCCCATACAGGCACACATACAGCAGATATCCCCATACAGGCACACACAGCAGATGTCCCCATACAGGCACACACACGTACAGCAGATATCCCCATACAGGCACACACACAGCAGATATCCCCATACAGGCACACACACAGCAGATATCCCCATACAGGCACACACACAGCAGATATCCCCATACAGGCACACATACAGCAGATATCCCCATACAGGCACACATACAGCAGATATCCCCATACAGGCACAAAACCTTGACATGTCTGTATTACATAACGACGTATTTGCCCATCACCTGTGTTACACATATAGACAAAAGAATGAAGAAAGGTCTACGATCTGCACATGCTCAGTACCCCATATGGCGTTGCCATTGCAAGAAAATTCGATTTGTTGTAAGGTAAAATGCAGGTTTTGTTTTCAATGCACTAACTGGAAAGTCAATACGCACACTGCAGGGCAAAAAAGCCAAAGCCGTGTGCACTGAATAGGAAAAACGGACAGTGGGTAAACTGCATAATGAAGAAAAAAGAGGAAAAAGGAGAGAGAGAGAGGAAAAAAGGGAGGAGAGAGGAAGGAAAGAAGTAAACGTGGTGCTTTTAGAGCGCAAACCCCGGGGGGGGCACAGTGTCATCGACCCTATATCTTCATGGCAGGAATCGCCATGGAAGTTGAATCCATGGCCACGATTAGCCATTTGGTTCAAACCTTTAAAGCTCTTTAGAATCAATAATAAGTCGAGGGACATAACTAAGGCTACTCACAATGCCGGGTAATTGATCTTGGTTGTGCGTGAATAAGCTTGTATACTCCATTGAGGTCAATGGTCATCGACTTTTATACTGCCTACAGTGAGTGCAGCTGTAGTCCATACAGGGTATTACAGGACCAACGCAATATAAAATGGTCCGATTTTGAGTTCAAAGCGCACGGCCAATTTTCAAAGCGCATTCTAGCGAATATCATATCTGTTCAACACGTATTTTCAAGTGTATGAGACCACATCTGGTTTCTTGAGAAAAATTCATTTTGCGGGAGATATTCATCAATTTCTAACCCAGTATTCGAAGATTTTCGTCTGATATCAAAATCGTGCATAGCAATTCACGTGTATCGATCCCGTGTATTCATTTTAGTGTCCCTTCTCCACCAAATAATTATTAGCCAGGTGGTGTCGGTGTGGGGGGGCATTCAACTTTGGAAGTGACGGGGATGTGCCTACCGGAGTCGCGAAGTAGGGGCCTATCGGGTACAAAGCGTTAAAAAAAAAAAAGGGGTCATTGGGTACAAACAAAATAAAAAGGGGTCATTGGGTACAATATTTTGAAAAAAGGGGGTCATCGAGTATAAGATTTTTTAAAAAGGGTCATCGGGTAGAAAATTTTGAAAAAATGGAGCAAAATTTTGACAATTTCGGCATAATTTTGAAAACATTGAGCAAAATTTGACAGTTTCGGCATTTTTTTGTTCCATTTTGATGATGCTATTCTAGAAAAAAGGCGGGTCATTGGGTAGCCTCAACCAAAAAAAGGGGGTCATTGGGTAGCTAAAAAAGGGGGGTCATCGGGTATGGCTTTTAAGAGCTTTTAAGGGGGTCATCGGGTATAGTCGACTTCAAAAGAGGGGGCCTATTGACAGGCACATACCGTCACTTCCAAAGTTGAGTGCCCCCCCCCGGGCGCAAGCTAGCGCTTGTTGGCAAATCCTTGTTATTTTGAGTTGCAGGATTTTTGCTGTGTAAATTTTAGACAGCTTGTCGCCCTGGTCGACGAGCGCTGGGTAATATTTTTTGGAGCGTCTGCTGCAGATCGAAGGTAAAGTGTTCTTTCCTTTTTCTGTTAATTTAGCAATCAATTTGATATTGGTTAACAGCTCAATACTATCTTTACTTCACCCGCTATTTTTGGAGCGTGATATTTGTAGCCAAAATTGTTCTCAATGGATAAAAACATAGCTCGATTTATCGGTGATCAGCACTGACTGCAGCCAAATTCGGCAGCTTTGTCCAGACTTTTATTTTACTACAGTCAATCTGTCAATGACAATGTGTCAATGTGTACTGGACTAAAGTGGTTTTTTTTTTTTTTCTGTGGTCCTAGTCACGATTATCGCACTTTCAGTTTCCCAGCGTTTGAGCGGGAATTGGATTGCGATTTTTCGATGTCTAGTGAGCAAATTTTTCAATATTTTGAGAAAATGATGTCAAATTTTCTATTCTGTATTGTTTGGTAATAATGTCTTTTGCCAATAGTATGTTTAAAGTTGTAATTTTGTGTTTTTGATCGCAAAGATCGGATATTTTCGTTCGATTCAATTCTGAACCCTTCGCAAGGGTGCCGATTTCGCAGAACTTTGACGATAATTTTGCCTTTTGGACACTAAAATGCTTTCGATCCTTAATTTTGTTTCAACCGAGTCTTAAATTAGCAAGCACAATACGGTTGGTACCACTTTTATATACATTGATGAAATTTTAAAGATTTTTTTTCAAGTTTCTAACCGGCGCAAATCGTTAAGTGTGTATTTCCCATTGACATCCAAAAACCTACATATGTTTTCTATACTTCACTTGACCCAAATATATGATTTTTTATGGCAATAATCAAGTCGCACATGGTATTTTAGAGGGATTTTGATAGCAGTTCCATTAAAAAAAGCTGCTATATATCGCCATTAGACTAAGATCTAGAAACACCCCTAAATGCCGTTTTGGGGAATTTTGCTAGCAGAATCTTTTTGATGAAAGTCAATCTTTGACAAGATGTAACTTTGTTACGGAAAGTGCTATGACAAAAATGTTTTCAGTTTTGGCTTTCTTTACTCAAGGGCTTTAATTTGATATGTAAAATGATGCAGTTTGATGGCAAATTTGAATTCACCTAGCATACCTACCTACTACGCGCCGCATCGAAGACCAATGGGTCAGCCGGCTTGTTGTCAAGTGCGTTGATCAGCCAATCAGCGTGATTGTTTATTGCTTTTACATTTACGCTCTTGCACGCGATCACGCTGGCACGACCACAGAAGTTTAAAAAAACAAATTAAAAAAAAAAAAGGCATAGAAAACAAGAATTCCGGACATCCATCACCTCGGTTAATTCTGTATTCTTAGTCAGTGGCTGTGGACTGTTTAACTTGTAAACTGAATTTCAGTCTGAAACAACATAAAACGACTTATACAAAACCAGTCTGAAATTCAAACTGGCATGACTGGTTTTGTATGTCGTTTTATCATAATCACACGGGTCGGTACACATTGGCATCATGTATGTATAACATGTATGTATAACATTACTCAAGAACTCTAGCTTCGAATTTGCACACAATAGTTATGCATTCGATGCTAGAGTGCTTTGCTATCGTTTTTCGGTCTGACAGCGGTGCAAGTTTTTTCACTGGATGTTATTGATTTGCCTATTTTGGGCAGTCTAAAATTTGGCTGTTCAGTGTAATTTTAGCAACTTTTTTGATGGAATCGCATGTCGTGATCGGCTCTGTTTACTTCTGAACTTCATTGCTTTACACGGTGTCATGCTTCAGCGAATCCGACTAGATTTTGAATGCAATGGTCTCTAGCCTAGAATGTGAAGCTATCTGTGAGCAAATTCTTGGCTAGACTTCTCGAGCAAGTATAACAGTCTGCAGTGTGTTTGTTTGTTTCTTTAAATGGTCGCTCCGTTTGGAGACACGCTTAGGTCCTGATGGGACCAGGCTCAAACAAAATGCTCAATCCAGGCCAAAAAGTCTATATATAAGCATGCTGGCCTGTATGGAAAGAGAAGTGAGAAACAGATTTGAAGACAAAGAACAAGGAAAAGAAGGCCACTCTCAACAATCAAGTTAACAATTTTACTGTCAGCCTTTGGGTCAAGAGAAAGGAAGTACTTAATCCAATCTCAGTGAGCATGTATTGTCAGCACTCAAAATATACTAGGGCAGTGAACAATTCGACCCTCATTTTGTCAAAATAGCCCCTAAAGAAAGGTCCAGGGTGAAAAATACCCAAAACTTAGCAGTACCGTATCACAGTAATCACCCGCATTGTCAATAGTTTTTCAATGGCATGAAAAACTATTGAAAAGAGATCATAGGGGATTTCCATTCACGAGCTATTAATTTCATGTTTTTCTTGACATTTAAGCTTACAAACTTGTAACAATATCTTCTTCTCCCTCATACATGTATGTATGAGTATTATCACACTGCGTACAGACAAGCTTTACTTAATTTTACTCTGGAACTAGAGTAATGAGTGTATTTTTGAAGTACAGTCAACTCAACAGTCTTTTCGAATAGCCTGTGACGTTCTTTAACGTGCACACTGCATTAATGTCAGAAATACATATACACAGTCCAACGCCTTAAAACCGCTAGACCACGCTTTCCATATCTGTGTGCAAAACTACATTACTGGCACACGATACAACTGAATATGCTTTCCATACATGTATACAGTGAACAATACACAAGAAATGAAATCCAATGTTAACATTATGTGCGCAATTGAGTCGTGACTGCTAGCCTATCTTTAGTGGTGATGCTTTCAGGCATTTTAAATATATCAGAAATGAAAATCGGCCCAAAGGAAAGATATAAATTGTGAAATTGATCACCGCATCTTACTGGATTTACTTATCCTCCGGCGGAAATGTCAAACTGTTAATAATATTACTATTTCTTATTTTGTGTGACAAACCCAGAAATATTACTCACGGCTTGAGCTTTCGCCATCTTGGCTGATGGCTTGATCAAGTGTTTGATGTGATCTGGTCCACTGCGTTTCCCGCGGAGGTTGGATGCACTCTCACTCCCAGGGTTGAAGGTTGGTTTTAGCAGTGGATCATATACGTGACTGAGAGAATATCCGATAAACCTTTGTCGGAACCACAACAGAAACTGTTAGCCCGTGGTTTGAATTTTGCTGTATCGGTAACCAAGATGATGAGTACATTGTGGCGTGTGAAACAGCGTGCAAGAAATTGCACAAAGTCTGAGAGCAGAGATAGTAGGCACTTTAAAAGCAGCAAAAACCCCAAAGTCCAACATAACCAAGGAAGAACGAGTGGCACTAGGTTAGCTTAAGAAATCTAAATCATGGGTGCTGAATAAGGAGAGTGTATGGTTGTACAGTCTAAAGATAGTTATGAACAGAAAGTTAATGAGATGCTTAGGGACCAAAACACCTATATATGAAAAGTTAAGTAAAGACCCCACTCCTAAGTATAAAGGGAAGTTGGTTGAAATCATGAAAAGACTCAAATCTGAAAATCATATTGATGAAGGCCAGTACAGGTTATTATACCCTATGGCGGAAAATACCCCCAGACTCTACTGCACCACTAAGATCCACAGACCTGGGAATCCGATACGACCAATAGTTGACTACACAGGATCTATTGGTTTATCAGACTTCCAAAGCACTTGCTGAAATCCACTAGTCGGCACATCTGAACACCATGTGGTCAATTCCAAATCCCTAGCCGAGGAAATGACAGGCATCTACATTGATGACGATGATATTTTTAAATGCCAACATTTCCATTAATCCACTCTCCAGCTTAAACGCAATCACCGATCAACTTCAGACTTGGTCTTGTGATAGTATTCTTTATATTTACCAACCTTTGTTGTGGGGGCCACCTTAATTACGAACCACGTAATTCTAGTTTATATACTGGTCTATTTCTGATTTTAGCTATCATTTTGTGCAAATAGGCATTTGTGAATTTTAAAAAGTTCATTTCTATGCCTTATAATTATGGTCGATATCTCAAAAAATAAGGCCAATATGAAAAAATAAAAAAACTCTTTTTGGAATGGAGGCTCAAGATTAAGAAAAAATAAAACACACATTTTTGGAAAGAGTGTTTTTTTGTTATGATGTACCAAAAATTCACTTTTTTGTGATTTTCTTCAAATTTACACCAAATCTGTATTTATATTCAGATTCCTTGATGTCTTGCCTTTATAAAAATGTTTACTTTTATATGTCTTGCGTGAATAATTACAAAGTAATGGTACTTTTACTACATGCATGTTTGAGAGTACACAGCCACCTTAATTCAAACACTAAATTGTACCAATGTTCATTTTATTTTTGCACCCTTGATTACACTTTGCTAGATTTACCATGAAGAGAAAGGCAGCAATGAGTGAAGATGGAGTGGCAAAGCAGAGCAAAGCAGAGGATTCGGGTCAGTCTGCATCCAATATTGCCAGTATGATTCCAACTTCATCACAAGAGACACAACAATGTACAACTTTTTCTATTCATCCACTCACCAAGTACAATGGAGATAAGTTTCCATTCTTCAAGCAACCAAGAGAAGTTGGCTACTATTCATTGGATAAAGATCGCAAACTTCATCAGGATTCAAGGCTACGCAAATTTTTCTTTCCGCCGCAACGTGATGAAGAAATAGCATTTAATTTGGGATATGGCTATGAGAAATTCATAAGGAGAGATGATGATGTTAAAGAGAGACTCGACAACATTTTGACATGGCTTGTAAAAAACAAACAAAAGTTTCAGGACCCACAAAATCAAAGGTAAGTTTAAAGTGTGTATATATAAACTGGCCTCAAAAAGAGACTTAAAATTTTTCACAAGGTCATATCTTAAATTCCTGTCCATAAAAATGAACAAAAATTGAACACAGGATTACTTCAATACTCTACTCTAAACACTGTTCAGTAACCAATAAACAGTTGTCCAACTGATACAACAGCAAAATGCACTGACATGATGGAACAGCTTACTGGACCACATTCACAGCCCAATAATTGGCACCCAACACAAGAAATCTGTGAGTAAATGGAATAGTGTGGAACAAGACCTGTTTCTTGAAGGAGGTGTGTGAAAAGGAGAAGCAGCCCCATTCCATGCTATTCCGCTTACTCTTTGGAAAGTATCACCTGTGTAAGGATCTTAAACGCATTCTCACATATTTCTTTTGCTGGGTTCCAATTATTCGCCTGTGAATGTGGTCCCGGAAGCTGTTCTGTTGTGTCAGTTGGACAACTGTTTGGTTACTGACATGTGTTTAGAGTAGAGTATTGAAGAATTATTTGAGTAGCTTTCATGCGAGTAACACGTCTCTGGGGTTCGCCCCTAATTTCGCTACTAATTCGCTCCTAATTTTGCTTTAAATTTCGGATTTTGACCACGTTTGCTTTAACAAACTGTTCGTTGATATACCCAGTGTGTTTCAGCTAGAAATGGGGATCTCGACGGAGCTCTGGCGATGTAGAATTGGTACATTTGTTGCGCATCGTGGAGGGAAATTCAAACGCCATGTTGGTATTGTTGTCAGCCGTAGTGCAGTCAGTCTAGCGCTACATGTATGTACATTTCTATTGCTCACAGTAGCCATGGATGTTGAATTGAACCCAGGTCCCATTGATCTGCGTAGTAACAAAGGAGGTGAACTACATTGTAGGGGAGACCATATTAAAGGAAATTCGTGAACTGAAAGCATCTACGGACGCAACAGCCGCTAAAATCGACAAAAAAATTGATAGTCTGTCTGGAGAAGTAAAGAAACTAAGAAGTGAAGTTAACGACGCTAAAGAAAAAGCATCCGCTGCCCAGCAAGACGCTGACATACTACGAGAGGAGGTTGACACTTTACACAAAAAAGTAGACCAGCTGGAGGGGTAGACAAGGAGGGATAATTTAATTTTTCATGGTGTGCCGTGTGAGAAATCGGAGAACTGGAACAATACCGAAGCAAAAGTAAGAGATAAAATAACCGATAAATTAGGCCTTGAAGGTGACGACATTGCTTTGGAACGTGCGCATAGACTTAAATCTAAAGGTCAAGTGGCTCCAATTATCGTAAAGTTCAGCTTTTTTCAAGACAGAAACAATGTGCTTCAAGCCGCATACAAACTTAAAGGTACTCAGATTTCAATTAACGAAGACTTCACTGCCCGTGTAAGAGACATTAGGCGACGGGTTGCTACCATTTCTGAAGAAGGCAAAGGAGGAGAAAAAGAAAGCAAAGCTCTCATTTGATAAGCTGGTTATTGATGGTCAAGTGCACAGATGGGACGAGGAGCACAGCAAGCTACTTTGTTGCATAGGATGACGGTCAAAGCCCAAGAACTAATGATTCATCTGCGGATATAAAACTGAAAACTGAACAATGGTTATTTTCTTCTAATGGTGGTGGGTTTAGCAAATTTTGTAAAACGAATGATGATATTAATAGAGATAAATGCAAAAATGACAATGTTGACTCTAATGATACAAATCGGAACTTTTATAATGGTAAAATTCATGGAACTGAAAATGTGAACTATGCTGTTACAAATCAGAACTTGAGTGAGTGTAATAATCATGATATTGATAACGATAAATCTGATAATACAAATCAGAAGTTGAGTGATGGTGATAATCATGAAATTGATAATGTTCAATCTGGATATACAAATCAGAACTTTTCTGAGGGTAATAACTATGAAACTAATGCTAACTCTGATGTTACAAGACAAACCTTGAGTGATGGTAATAATCATGAAACTTATAATGTTAACTGTGATGATACACAGAACCTTAGTGATGGTAACAATTATGAAACTGGTAATGTTAACTATGAAGATACAAATCAGACCTTGAGTGATGGTAATATTCATAATTCTTCTGTTAACTCTGATGATGCAAATCAGAACCTTAGTGACGGTCATAATTATGAAACTGGTAATGTTATTTCTGATAATACAAATCAGACATTTAGTGATGGTAATAACCATGAAACTTATGATACTAATCATGTTGATACACATCAGAACTTGAGTGATGGTAATAATTATAAAACTGGTAATGTTGACTCTGATCATACAAATCAGACATTGAGTGATGGTAATGATCATGAAACTTGTAATATTAAATCTGTTGATACAAATCAGAACCTGAGTGATGGTAATAATAATGAAACTAGTAATGTTATTTCTGATGATGCAATTCAGTCATTGAGTGATGGTAATAATCATGAAACTTATGATACTAACTCTGTTGATACACATCAGAACTTGAGTGATGGTAGTAATTATGAAACTGGTACTGTTAACTCTGATCATTCAAATCAGATATTAGGTGATGGTAATAATCATGAAAACCGTAATATTAAATCTGATGATACAAATCAGAACTTGAACGATGGTAATAATCATGAAACTAATTATTATGATAACCACGTTTATACAAATAAGAACCTGAGTGATGGTAATAATTATGAAACTGGTAATGTTAACTCTGATGATATAAATCAGAATTTGGGTGATGTTAATAATCATGAAACTAATAATACTAACTCCGATGATACAAATCAGAACTTGTGTGATGGTAATAATAATGAAACTTATGATACTAACTCTGTTGATACACATCAGAATTTGAGTGATGGTAGTAATTATGAAACTGGCACTGTTAACTCTGATCATACAAATCAGATATTGAGTGATGGTAATAATCATGAAAATCGTAATATTAAATCTGATGATACAAATCAGAACTTGGGTGATGGAACTAATCTTGAAACTTATAATATTAAGGTGGAATCCCCGGTTGTGGTAAAAAAAAAAAACTTTACATATTGGAATTAAGGAAAGAAATACCTTTCTTTTGCTTTTTGTTTGGCAACAATCGGAGCTTCCATTCAAAAGTTATATTCAAAAATGTAACTTTGTGAGGCAATTTTTTTTAAATTAATTCTTATGTATTTTATTGTTTTCTCAAGCTACGATATTTAACGTTTTTCCATTTAAAAATTCATATCTCAAAAAATAATCAAGATTTTGACCTCAAATCTTCATTATTATTTGTGACAATTCAAGTGTGTCTTTTCCAAATCAAAATTAAAGTAAAACAGTGTTTCTAAAATATAAAAAATCCTAAAAACAGTGTTTCTAGACTAAAATTCACTAAATTGCTGATATCTCGAAAACTTTTTTTCGCAAATGCATGTCCACACGGAACACAATATCTCAAAAAGTATTTGAGGTATGGACTTCAAATTTGAACTGAGTGTTGCTGATATGCAGGGCTATAAATTAGACTAGAAGTTTTTAATTCCAAGCTTGGGAACTATGTTGTTGCTATGGCAACATCAAAATAGCATACAACAATAATTATTAAATTTTGAATTTGACCTTTGACCTCCCGGTAGACCCCCAAGACATCACATGATTATCATAATTCTAGTTCAGAATCGAGTCCTGCCTATGAAGAACACATTCCCAAAATTTAATTTCTATTGCTAAAATACTTTTTGAGATATCATGTACCAAAGGCCTCTACCTTTGAAATTCACCAAATCCAATATGGCGGCCGTTACCATGGCAACAGGTGATATGACCAACAATCTGAGTATTGGATTTGAAGGTATACATTCAAGGTATACATGCCACCTAGTTATGGGAAGTTTCATTCACTAAGTTTACCTATACAAGCTTTTGATTCCAGATCACCCAAACCGGGGGGATTCCACCTTAACTGTGATGATACACAGAACTTGAGTGATAATAACAACTATGAAACTGCTAATATTAAACCTGTTAATACAAATCAGATCTTTAGCGATTGTAATACTCATGAAAATCACAATATTAACTCTGGTGATACACGTCAGAAGCAGGGACAGGCTTGGGTTTCAGTTTTCAACTGGCCCTTTGGGCCAGTGAAACGGCAAATCTACTGGCCCTGCAAAAAATTTACTGGCCCAACTTTTTCAATATGCTCTACTGCAAAAAGTGCAAATAAAGAAGCATGTTCTCATGCCCGTAACCCGGGGGCAGGTGGTGAACACCCCCCTCACCAAATGACCCATTCACGAGCATAGTGAGCGAAAAAATAGAGGTTTTCAGTCCTTGTCGGTCAAAAAAGGACCAAATTTTGAACAAAAGTCCACTTTTTAAAAATCCTTGTTATGGGCCTGCAGTGCACGTTCCAATGCGACTTTTAAAGTTAGAGACTACCAATTAAACCTACCAAACTTGACACATGTTACTTGTGTTGTGTGTTAACATTATTTTATTCTGTGCCACCATGGACCCTAAAAATCTTTTTCCAGGATCTATGGTGCCACTTTAATTCAAGCAAACATGAACATTTTTAATTGTTTTGTATAGAGCATACGCAATATAGAGAGACTACATGTAGTCACTAACACAAGTTCAGTCAGTAGTCCTTCCTTAATCTATAGTTCTAAAAGTTCACAAAAGAAAAGGTTCAAGTACATGTATGCGGTATTTGCGATATCGCTATCATCATCAGATAGAGCATGAAAGAGCTTGGAAATAGTAGGCCTACATCGCCATAAAAAGCGGCTGTATATTTCCAACATGCTTGCAACGCAAGGATAAGAATAAATAGACAAAAAAATCATTAAATAAAAATATAAATTTACACACAGGTACAGGTGAAGTGGAGTAGAAACTGTGTCCAATTGTGTCCATCACTGATTATATCTTGCCTCAGTCATATGAGTTATATCAGGATCAAAATCTAGTGGCCCATGGCCAGCATTGTTGGAAGTTTACTGGCCCGAGGCAAAATCAACTGGCCCCGGGCCACCGGGCCACTGCTTAAATCCGTCCCTGGTCAGAAGTGGAGTGATGGTAATAATCATGAAACTAATAATATTGTTAACTCTGATGATACACAACAGAACGTGAGTGATTGTAACATTCATGAAATTTATGATATTAGCTTTTATGATACAAATCAGATCCCGAGTAATGGTAATAATCATGAAACTTATTATATTAATCCTGATGATACAAATCAGAACTTGAGTGATGGCAATAATTATGAAACTAATAGTATTGTTGACTCTGCTGGTACAAATCAAAACTTGAGTGATGGTAATATTCATAAATCTTATGTTAACTCTGATGATGCAAATCAGAACTTGAGTGATGGTTATAATCATGAAACTGATAATGCTAACTCTGATGATACAGATCAGAACTTGAGTGATGGTGGTAATCATGAAACAAATTCTGTCAACTCGGATGATACAATTCAAAACTTGAGTGATAGAGAAATGAGTGGTACTAACAATGATAGTGAAACTGATGAAAAGTACAATTCCTCTAAGAATACTGTACACCATAGTAGTTTCAAAAAATTCCTTTTCTGGAACATCAATGGAATGACTTCAAATATTGCTGATTGTGATTTTCTTGAATTTCTAAGTGGGTATGATTTTCTATGCTTTGTTGAAACATGGGCATCAACCATCAATGAATTCGCTATTAATGGGTTTGATCAAATAAGCATTATTCGAAAGAAACTTGTAAATGCTGGCAGGCAGTCTGGCGGCATTTCATTTTATTTCAAATCCAATCTGAATATTTTGGTTGAACAACTTTCTGGTCTATCCGACAACATTCTTTGGGTCAAACTGTCATTTGAAGACAGTATTACTTTTATTGTTTCTATTGCATATAGATCTCCTCATAACTCCCCATTTGCTGATGAAGATTTTTATGAAATCCTTGAATCTGAATATATACAGATTTTCAATGCCGTTTTCCTGAATGCAAATTTATTTTTCTTGGCGATTTCAATGGTAGAACTGGTGTAGAAAACGATTTTATTGAAAGTGACGAGTGTCCTGATGGCTGGGATTCGGAGGCCTATGAGGTGGATGAAGATATGATTAAGAGAAATAACTCCGATAGTACAGTCAACAGGTATGGCAAGGATCTGCTAAATTTCTGCAAAGAAACTGGTGTCAGAATTGTAAATGGTAGAATAAATAGTCTTGCATCAGGGTTTTTTACCTTTATTAGTCATCAAGGAAAAAGTGTAGTTGATTATTTACTAGTGAAGCCAAATATGTTTCAATTCTTATCACAGGTTGAAATATACCAAAGGATTGAATCAGATCATCTTCCGATTGTTTTTAATTTGTGTGCTGGTGACAATGCTTGTCCTCAGCTAACCTCTGGGCCGGGGGACAGTGTTCATGATACCATGACTAATCCTTTGAAACGTTTTGTATGGAATTCTGATTCATTAGATACATTTAGAAACAGGTGGAATCACCGAAACATAACTTCAATGAAAAACAGGTTTATGAATATGTTGAGTAATCTTCATATTGACCAAGCGGTTGTTATTCTTTGTGACATATTTACCTTTGTTGGTAAAAGTATGCATCGTCCTTTCAGGTCTAACCGTGGGTCTACAGGTATGACAAAAATAAATACCTGGTTTGATGAGGAATGCCTACAGTTTAAAAATTCTGTTCAGCGTAAACTTCGCCGATTCAGACTCGGTCGCTCTGAGGCGGCACTAGATGAGTACAAAACCATGAAGCAGCGGTATAAGAACTTGTTGAAGGAGAAGAAATGTCTGTTTATGAAAGAAAAACAACTTTCTCTTCTTGCCTCTCTCCAAAGTGGTGACATCAAATCATTTTGGTTTCAATTGAAATCTGCTCCGCAGGTTATTTCTGTTCACATCTCTAGTGATCAATGATTTGACCACTTCAAACTTCTTCTCAATCCCCATGATCTTCAGGATCGTGTTGATGATTGTGGCAGTTCAGATCATGAACATTCTTGTGAGATATTGCATGAGCCTGATGATTCTAATAATCATGATGATTGGGGATCATTTCTCAATGCCAATATCACGGAAGCTGAGATTTCAGATGCTATTAGTGCTTTAAAACAAGGCAAAGCGGCTGGAATTGATGGTTTGCCAGCTGAATTTTTAAGTTTTCCCAAAATGTTTGCTTGACTTATTGGTAAGTTTATTTAATGTAATCATGACTTCTGGTTGTTTTCCCATTCAGTGGGCAACAGGTTTAATTGTTCCTTTATTTAAGAAAGGTAGCGGGATGATCCGGGCAATTACCGAGGATTTCTTTAATCTCTGTAATGTGCAAAATCTTTTCTGGTGTCCTTTTGCATAGGCTAAATTTCTGGGCCGATGCAACCAATTTCTTTTGTCAAGAACAAGCCGGTTTCAGGAAAGGTTTTCGTACTACTGATAATGTGTTTATTTTATATACCTTAATCAACAGATATCTTTCGCGTAAAAAGGGCCGTCTTTATGTTGCTCTTGTTGATTTTAGTAAAGCTTTCGATTCAGTCAATCATAACCTCCTTATTTCCAAACTTCGTATAATGCTGGAATCACCGGAAACATCTCGGATGTCATTAAGTCCATGTATTTACAGTTAAATGCACATGTAAAAACGCCTGGTGGTATAACCAAATCATTTCATTGCGGTTCTGGAGTCCAGCAAGGTTCTTTTGCTTTCTCCGTTCCTTTTAATCTTTTTCTCAATAACTTAAGCCAGCGGCTCAATTCTCTTGATATCCAAGAAATGAAAATTGGTGAAAGTTACATCAGTCACCTATTATATGCTGATGACTCGCATTAATCAGCGATACTGTTTTTGGCCTACAACGCCAATTTAACATCCTCGCTGATTATTGTAATGCATGGGGCCTTTCTGTCAATATAGACAAAACTAATATTATTGTCTTCCGTCGTGGTGGTCCGTTGAAACGGTTTGAGAAATGGCATTACTTGGGTATACCAATTGAAGTTGTTAACTCTTTCAAATATCTGGGTGTTACTTTCAGTTCTTCGGGCTCCTGGTATAAATCTCATGAAAATCTCAGTACTCAAGCTAAGAAAGCACTTTTTAGTTTCAAACATATTGCCAACAAATTTGGCCGACTTCCTCTGGATATTATGTGTAAAATATTTGATACAAAAATTGCACCCATTTTGTTTTATGGATGCGAACTATGGGGCACAAATGAATCCATCATGATTGAGAGAGTTCATTTAAGATTTTGTAGATACCTCCTTAGTATACCCAAAACTGCCTCTAGCGATGCTGTTAGAGGTGAATTGGGGAGACGCCCTTTGTTAATTCAAACTATGTTACGAGTGATTAAATACTGGTTACATATTCTTGATTTAAACCATGATAGAAAATTATATCAGTGTTACAAGTTTCAATATAACAAAGTTTCGAACGTGGCCTGGATTGCTGGGCTCTCGATGTAAAAAAAATCTTCTGTTTTCCTTTGGTTTTGGGCATGTTTGGCTTACACAAGGTGTTACTAACAATAATTTGTTTCTGTCCCTTTTAAACAACGTTCTGTAGATATGGATCTTCAGCGCTTTTTCAAGCTCTGTGGGTTCCAATTCCAAATTAAATTATTACTCCGTTTTCAAACAAGAGATTACTTGTGAAAAATACTTGTACGTTATTGAAAATTTTATTTTGAGAATCCTTCTGTCAAAATTAAGACTTGGCATGTTGAATTTAGAAATTGAGGTGGGTAGGTACGGAGGTGTACCTCGAGAAGAAAGGTTTTGCAAAGTTTGCAACTCAGGTTTAGTTGAAGATGAGTTTCATTTTGTACTTGTATGTAATTTCTTGGTTATGGAGCGATAACGCTTCATTCCCCAATATTTTTGTCAAAATCCTACCACTTTTAAATATTGTATACTAATGCAAACTACAAATAAGTATATTTTAAATAATTTGGGAACATTTTTGTTACTCGCATGTAAGAAAAGAGATAAATGTTTAAGCGAATTATAATAAATTATTTCTTGTTATTATCAATGTATTTTGGGGCCGGTGGCCTATATATACTGTAAATAAAATCCTCTTTGAGGAACGAATTGTAAATTGAAATAATCACCTGTGTAAGGATCTTAAACGCATTCTCACATATTTCTTTTGCTGGGTTCCAATTATTCGCCTGTGAATGTGGTCCCGGAAGCTGTTCTGTTGTGTCAGTTGGACAACTGTTTGGTTACTGACATGTGTTTAGAGTAGAGTATTGAAGTAATCCTGTGTGTAATTTTTGTTCATTTTTATGGACAGGATTTTAAGATATGACCTTGTGAAAAATTATAAGTTTCTTTTTGAGGCCAGTTTATGATGATTTATAAGGTTGCTAAAAACACTTGAATTATAAATAGTATGTTTTTTAGAAAGCAAACTGAATTGCTGATACTATGTACCCAAGCATGTACATAGCCACGCAGGTAACTACTCTACATGATTGTATTGTTCCAATTGGCCAGAGTTTTGAAAGAAGGGTTACACATTCCACTGTTACTATTATGCAGATAGAGTTTTAGCACCACACACACACTTTTGTCGTTCAGTCTGGGGATATGCATCCATTCTGGGGCAAATCATGGGGTTACCAATTACGGCGAGTGAAGCGAGCCTAAAATATTTGAGCAGGTGGGGGATTTGTGCCCCCCCCCCCACTTCTGAAAAGCTGCAGACACCACTGACAACAACTACATGGCTAGAGGGGAAATAGGGCAAACTATTTTTCCTGAGTAACTGGTGATTGGCTGGTATAGCCATGCAGTTTACTGAGGGATAAATAGTTGCCCAATTTCCCAATACAAACCATGTAGCTTTTTGTTTTAATTTATTTGTTTTGCATCAAACTTTGACTATGGGGATGAATTTGTTGTGAAGATAGTATAAACGTTGAATGAATGAGGCTCAAAACAATATAGCACAATGTAAAATTTTGACTTGTCCAATGTCCATTTCATGAGGCAAAGCTGAGTGAAATTAATTAAATAGTCCTAATTTGACGGAGTGATATTTACACAATTGCACAAACATAGGCAGGCAATCTTTATTTTATTGTAACAGTGTAAACCAATTCGTTTCCATGCAGCCATTAGATATTACAAAAGGAAATATGCTTTGCTCATGAATGTTTATAAGGTGTGACAGTAATTATTACCTACAAGTGAATTCATTTATTAAGTAAAACCAGAGTGTGTGAAAGATCAGCTTCTTTAGTAATAATTGTTTGTAAAATAATCAACAAGTCATATCTTTTTAAACAACAGGAATTTAATTATAATATATTTTTGTTCTATGTTTTAGATTACTTGCTGACTTCATAGCATGGCGAGGACACTTTACCAAATTGCTGTGCACACCTTATGAGAAGCGTGAAGGCTGGGCCATGGCTGTCACTTTATTCAATGGTACATGGTATATCAGTGAAGTTGAGACACAAGAAAACAGGCATAGAAGAAAAAACATGAACAGTCGTGAATTAGAAATGACCTATTGGGGTTACAAATTTGAGCAATATGTCACAAGTGGTAAGTAGGCTTGCCAACTAAATAATAAATAGAAAGAAATGGGGACAAAGTAGCTTGTTAAAGGATGATAGTCCCATCTCTGCAGCCTCATCTCCACTTTTTCTTCATCAAAATTGAGAGTTTGCAGTCAGGCAGAGTACTAAATTATGAGAGATGGCTGCACAGTTGTGTCCAAATTGACCAAGTTTGTTATTGAACACATATTTTTAGAACTTCACATGGTGATCTTGTCACAACGGCCCTAATCCTTACCCTAATCCTAACCTTGAAATTCACCCTAACCCTAACCTATAACCTAAGCCGTAGACTTAACCCTAAATCTAACCCTAACCCTAAACATAACCCTGACTCTGACCCTAACCATACCCCAGGTAACCCTAATGCTTCTGAACCATCATCCCTATCTGTAATACTAACCTAAAATGCCCTTAACCCTTTTCGGACTATGGGTTGTTCCATCTTTTGGGCCATGATTATTAGATTGCACAATATTGCTGTGAAAACCCCCAGACCCGACATGGTCCCCTACAGAAAATCATTTCTCACATACTCTGCAGGTGTATGGAATACCCTACCAGCTCATGTAGCTTCAAACCAGGATTTACCGAGCTAGGTTAATAGCTATCTAGGCACCAACCCATCAGCATAACCTAAAAAGATTTCATTGCTATTAATGCCTAGAATAGCCATAACATCAAATGGAGTTTATAGCATGTGGTGGCTTTTGTTTACACTGTTACACATGTGGTTGCAGGCCAGTAGCCAGGAGTTTTTTGTGTGGGGGTGCAGGACGTAATGGGGGTGCAGGACGTAATGGGGGTGCAGGACGTAAAGTGGCCCCTGTATATTAAATGAGAACCTGGTTAGGCAAACTGTTAGCAGTTAACATATGTTCACAACTAAATGGATCTCTTGGTGGATGGGTGGAGTAAGAGTGAGAGCCCAACATGTACCTGCTTTGGTTTTTGTGTTGTTGTTTTTTAATATGAACATCGGGTAACGAACAGGTGTGGGGTAATCTACCATATAAGGTGCCAGAGCTGAATGTGCATGTATTTAATGGAGCACACTTTATTTACCATATTCCCAGCGCCAGCACTGTGTAGAGTAAATTACTCAATTCTCCAACCGATGTGTGTATATTAAAACTATGTGTATTTATATTTTTTAATGACAGTTGATGGGAACACCCCGCCAGATACAAGTCAAGCAGTTGACAACCATGAAGCTTATTGTAGTGTAGTGAAAACTACCCTGAATAATCATCGGTTACTGTTTAGTGGTGAAGTAGACTGCAGCCTCTATGGCTGTGATAAAGGCCCACCTGCTAACTACATTGAATTGAAAACAAGTAGAGAATGGTATACTCCCAACCATGAAAAGAATTTCTACAGGTATTACTGAGTGATGTACTCTATCAACATAACTATGAAGAACAATATTAACTCCACACTTTACAGTTCTGAGAAAATCAAGGTTTAAATTATACTTCACTTAAAACAAATTAGGTTAGGTAAAATGAGTTTCATATCCGTTCCGTTCAGTATATGATTGTGTCAGATTTGACGACAGCCTTATATGGTATGTTAGGTAAAGATATAATATATGCAATTCAGAGAGTAAAGAGAGAGAGAGTGAGGGGTGGGGGACGGAGAGGGAGATTTCTCCAATATATTTAATATTCAGCAAGGGTATTTTGTCTCCTACCTGTTTCTTCTCTCCAGATTCAAACTTCTCAAGTGGTGGGCGCAGTCATTTCTGATTGGCATCCCACAAGTCATCTGTGGATTTCGTGATGATGAAGGTGTAGTAAGTCATCTCAAAAGCTTTGACACATTACGCATGCCCAAGTATAGCAGGGTGAGTATACCATAGTCATTATATGACACTTGTGACATAATATAATTATATAGGATGTATGACTGGGGTATATGCTGTACTAGCCCTGTGGTGGATAACACGTTTGAAACCAAGTGCCACAAGCACAAAAGACAGCTCAGCAAATTATTCAATGTCTAAATGGCTTGATGTTATAGGCCAAATGACACTATGTGAATGCTCATTGCAGGTAGGCCACCTGTCACAGCACCACAGGTAAAAGTTTTGTTCTTAGTGAGAGGGTAGTCCTCTTTTTATGCAACCCATATCTGAATGAGTCCATTTGGCTGTAATTTTGAAATTGCAATCCTTTTAAACTGTCAATAACACTTCTGTTGTTAAAGGGAATTGCAAAAGGAGGTGTACTTGTGGTTTGAGAACCTCTTTGTTTTAAACTAAATAAAAGCTTATTTAATATAATTTGTCATTGTTGTCAGCTCATATATTATGATGAACAGGTCACATACACAAAATGAAAACAGTTCGGGAAAGAGCGAATTGCCATTTCAGTTGGTCTAAAAATACTCAAAAATAAAATATTGAACTGTGTAAAGAGTCTCCAGATTGCATTACATAATCATGATAATATGGTATATGTATATGGTACATGATATATTTATTTCCATTTCAGGGTGAGTGGAATGGTGCAGTTTGTTTTCATTTCATGGAGCAATTTCTGACTTACATTAAGTCAGTGGTAGTTGAAGATGACCCAAGGTATGCTCAAGGTTTCCTATCAAATTCTTCCTTATTTTTGTGTGCTACTTGTTTCGAAAGTGAGTAATTTTGCATCTAGAAATGTTTTCAAGTGAAAACTTAACTTGAATTATTTAATACAGAAGTAAAGCTTTTCTTTATTTATTTGTGAAAGTACAAAGTGCCCCTAAAGTAATTACTCACACTTTTGGTTATAATTCCAGTAAATTTTTTCTGTCTTCAAAACAAAATTAGGTTTCTCATTGGGGTAAAACCTGAAACAAAAAGGAATGCTTAATTTGACTGGCAAATCACTGAAACTCGGTAACTTTGACAATAAGCAAATAGGGCACATTTTAGACAAGTATGCAGATCATGAATTGGATTTCCAAATTTAAATTACATTTGGTAAGAAATGAATTATATTTTTTCATTGCAAGTTGTAACCAAAAACATTAATATAATGCCTTTTGGGACACCCTGTACTTACATATAAAGAAATCACATCTCATCTATATGAGTACTTTAGGACTGGATTTTAATCTATAGATACTAGAAATACCATTCAACAAACTGTTGGACAAGTGTTTGATTCCATTTTTGCAACATTAATCTTCAGTAAGTTTAGATCAGAGCTAGAAGTAGGTTACAGGGAAAGGGTTAACAATTAGGAAGCATTTTAATTTATTCTATTTATTATTCATGAAGAGTGATTAATTAAGCACCAGGTATGTGCCAAACTGCCAAATAAATCCATGTATAAAATTTAATAATAAATGCAACTTTATTTACTCTTTTCTCAAATATAGTTTGATGATCATTTTCAATTTCAGTGTGGTGTTTTTATTTGAAAGGCGACCAGGCTCTTCAGAAATCACTTACAGAAAGCTGAAAGGACCACCTGATCAGTTCCTTCCTGATTGGTATATCCAAGAATTCCCTAATGTAAGCAACACACCAGCTGGAGATCCCTCATGAGGCAACATGACACTGCTTGAGGTGAGGGCAACACAAGAAAACATGCTGAAGGTGAAGGCGGAAAATAAGTCAACTGAACTATAAATGGTGTCCCTTACATTGAGAGTGGCGGAGGATGCTGAACTGGGGGGGGGGCAGAAGTGTGCGTGTGTAAAATCCCTGGGAGCCACAAAAAAATACAGTCTTTGGCTATAGCTACACAGAGTACAATGAGATACCAGTTGGATTGTGGTCTTGTTATAAGCCCAAAGTATCCAGCTTAGTAATCTTTCTGATTTTAATGTAAATATCTTGTTGTTATTGTAAGATATTTTTCTGTTTGATGTCAAGGTATATCTAGGCATCAACAGCATGGAACTACTGTAGCATGTTGTAGAGACTGCTTACAGGTTTGTGCCATAGCTACTCGCCAAATACAAAAATTTTATAAACATGTTGCATTTTGGTTTCGGTCAAAACTTTGTAATAACATTAAAATGTCCATTTATATAATGGTCATGAAAACATTTGTAAACGTTTTATAGGAAAAACATTACAATAACATTTTCAAATGTTGTCAAAATGTTATTACAAAATATTTTTTGGCAAACATTTTTGCAAAATATATTGTCAACACTTATGTTAGAATGTTTTGCATCAAGTTTTCACAAAGTTTTCACAAATGTTTTCCAAATGTTATTAATTGTTTTGTACCCTTTATATAACCCAACATTTGAATGTTTTATGTAAAATATGTTTACTGAACAGTGGCAGCACCACTGAAAATTGTTTTGGGGGGCATTGGGGTGGGGGCAAAAAGTGAAAAATTTCAGGGGGTGGGCAAAAAAAACCCCAATTTTGTGCATAATTGCCGTAAAATGTGAACATTTTCATAATTTTGAGTCTTTTTACTGATGGCAAGAGTTCTTAGGATCGACCATTATTGTGCAATTTTGCCGCAAAAAGTGGAAATTTTCATAGTTTTTATATTTTTTATTGTGGGGTAAGAGTTCTGATTGGTGGGCATCTTTTGTGGTGCCAAATACCCCACACCCCTTAGTTCCTCCTAAAATGGCCATTGAGTTCATATTTGCTGTAACTTTATGTCGGAATTTTTGTTCATGAGTGGGCTGCGAAAACCTGGATCCTCCTGGTTAGTACATTCTTAATTGAATGACAAATTCCTAAAAATCATTGGCTGCTTCCAATTGCGTAGAAGCTGACAAAAGTTTCCAGTACAGTGGTTACATATTCTCCTTGCTAACTGGGTCACACACCTTTTGGAATGATACTACATACTACATATGGTATATTTTGTGTGGCGATCACTTTGGTTGTGGTTCAGGACTCAAAAGCATGATCCGCTTGACATAGTGATTATTGGATTGCACATAACACTTTGCTTGTCGAATTACAAAGGCTTGGTACATTTAATGGTTCAACAGCAAATTTTTTAAAGCAATAATGTGCAATTCCATAAAAAATGCAATGTAGATTTTGATTGTTTTGTACAAAATGTTAGTTTTCACTGATTACAACAGAATGTTCATTATATCCCCTTTTAATTTTGAGCCAAACAAATGAGGTAAAAGAAGACGTTTAAGATGATAATATAAGATGTTTATTCATCAATGATACACTACACTGAATAAAACCTGGGATCCCAGATTTATAATAAAGCTTAAAGGGGCATTTCGTGATCCACAGCCTCATCCCCCCACTTTTCCCAAAAAGAGTTGAGATTTTTACACCACTGGATACCTCTGGCTACATAATGTTTATGTACCAAATATTTCTTGCAGATTAATTCGTTTAGCAAAAATATCGCCAAATTTGAATTTCGTTCTGGTGCACCAGAACGAAATTACAACACATTGTCTATGGAGCAGTGTAATACACATAATCATGCATAACTCGCAAACGCAAAATCGGGATCAACTGAAATTTTGGAAATAAGCTTTTTTCGTGGATATCTACTGAAAATGTCATAAAAAGAGGATGCTAGGATCACGTAAATACTCCTTTAAATTCTACTGTAATTAAAAAGCACTTTAAGCTTAGTCTTTCACATGATATTTTAGTACACCATTGGATATTACAATCATACAGAAGTAGTACAGTTGAGGGTGTCGCTGTGGAGCTGATCACATGTGGCTTTAATTACAAAGAAACTGTTTCATTTTAAATAAATTGAGGGCATCCTTGTAAGCAAATCACTCATTGCTTTAATGATGCATGACCTTTTTCTATTCTATTCTAGACACTTTTATGGTCTATAATGAGATTCTGGGGATGTAAAATTATGACCCCTGTGAAATTCCCAAAACAAATATAGTCATGACTGATGATGATGTAATTGTAAATAAGGGATTTCCAGGAGAATTTCATGAGGGACTTCCTCGTGCCTGATTGTAGCCTGGTTTCCCAAATTAGAGAACACAGGGTAAGTCACAATTATTGGGATTCACCTGGCTCTGTTTGCCAAATGTTACAAAATACATATAAATATATCTATGACTTAACTATTGTGGAGTCATGAACGAAATGGGCAAAGGTTAAATATGTGACTTCACATGAGTTGAAACAGAAATAAAAATGCTCAAATTTTGATGAAAATACATGATCTTAAATTTTCTCTGTCATAAACTCTCTATTAATAAAGAATGTAGTTTACCACCTTGAATCACTTGTTACCTAAGCAATAAAGCATAATATGTCATGGACAATTGAGTCCTATTGATAATGACCTGGTATTTCACAGAATGGTTACCTTGGTAATGATTAGGTAGTTCAAACTATTCTTTTATCAGAATTGATATGAATAGATTTTCAAAATCAGAACATGTTGATCATGAACCCCTGTGGATCTTCAAGTGTAAACTTTGACCTTTTTGCGCATAACTTACGATAAGTCTTAGGCAGGTAGGAATACTTTGGTATGGGTTTGGGCAAACTTTGACCAGTTTGACCCCTGTGTAAACAGAACAATGATCAGCAAAGAAACATACTTTCACTGTCGATATTATCTATCTACTTCAATAATATTAATCTATCTCAAGTGGTTTGGAAGATCAGCAATTAAAGACCTCGAACTTCACAACATCATAAACAAGAAATGTCTTTAAAAAAGACAATGCCTCCAAGATACCAGTGGGCACCTTTTGTTATTAGTTAAGGAGACACTTATAATGCTAGCTTTAAGGTAACGCTATTGGATATAGATTTTTGTCTGATTGAAATATGTGAGTCCATTCTCTCCTGATTACAAGACTGAAAATTTTATTTTAATCGGATATTCGGTTACCAAAATATATGGCCTGTCAAAATGGCGCGAAACCAAGAAGTTGGCAACAAATTTCTTTTATTTTTGATATGCAATGATGTCAGGTAGGCCTTATTTTCTAATTATAGGCCTATATGCAAGAATTGTACAAAGTAGAATGTTCAGATCGGCTACAAAATAAGATATAAAACCCATGAATGCCTTTTTCCATGCAAATTTCCATTTGCATAATTAATTAGGGCCCTAATCAACTTTTTCTAATAAGTGGCCCAAATTAATTATGCAAATTGAAATTTGCCAAAACGCTAACCTGTAATTTTGTAGTAGGTCTACAGTGTGTGTTCTACCCATGTACCATGCCTCAGTAGGCCTAGGCCTACTATAGCTCTTTTAAGTGTATCTGAAATCTTTACTTTGCATACGTCATACATGTAATTAGAAAATCATCTGGCAACTGGACTTGTCAAAATATAGAAAATAAAAAGAAAGTTGTTGCCAATTTTTGTTTTGGGTTCGCACCATTTTGACAGGCCATATCTCAAGAACCTAATGTAATCTACAGGGCATAAGCTTTAACATATTATTTAAATAGAAAGAAAATCTAAATTTGTGCATTAGCCAATAGGGCCACGGTTACCTAAAGCCATCTTGCAATCTTGCAGATAATTCTGATGTATGAAATAAGACCTTCAAACTTTCAGATATTAAGAGTTCCAGATGCAGGCAGCCGTTTCTGTTTTTTAAATGCATATATGCCCAAGTTGTATCAAGAGTCATTTCTCGTGGAATTTTTGACTGAAAATTACGATTGTAACGCTTTCAGATTTTTTTAATGCTTGTTTATTATATTTTGTATTCAGGACTAAAATAATATTAATATTATTATATTTAGGGGTGTCTTTTTATAGGTCATTACTCTTTTGTATGTGTAATTGAATAAAAAATCAAAAACATTATTGTTTTGTTTTGTTTCCTTCATTTGTGCTTTGTCTTGCATCGAAAGGGCCAATATCAACACCTTGTTTGTAAGAAGTATTGTGTGGGGAAAGATGATTCTTGCATTTTATTTTTATTTTTATCTTAACAAACAAAAAGCAAATTTCTCAGTCAAAGTCTTGAAACGGTCATGGGTATGCATGCAAAAATATTGCAACAGTACTCAGTAGAACATAAAACACAACCACGCATGGGAATTGGGGAAGCAAATACTTTAAAACGAATTATTCCGAATTATATCAACGCAATAAAATTGCAATACTTTAGTACATGTATTTGAACAGCAATGCCCGGGCAGCAATGAAGCCGGCCATAGGCGCGGCTAGGCGTATCATACCATACATTGCAGTTCAAATGCATCGGATCATGATTGTGGCCTAGTCGAGCCTAGCATGCATGCCAGTCGGTCTGCTGACTCGCCGTGGCACAAAAATACCTCCAATTTTGCACAAAACAATCCATGATGTCAAATTATCACATCCAAAGTGTCGCCATGAACGTCAGCTTCAACTTCTCCAGCCAAAGTTTTTGCATTAATAATCAGGTTTCATGTAATCATGAAATTAAACCTTGTTTGAGGTGTATTCCCATTGCCACAGCATAACGGTTTTCCAACTTGTCTTCAACGATAAAGCTGCTGATCACACCGAAGGCATTGAGGTGGTGTGGCTGCTGATGAGCGCTGAGGCTACAACCTATAATTAAAGACCGAATTAAAAAAAAAGACTAGTTTGCGTCTGACGTCATGACAAAGGCGCGCCGTGATTGGTTGCTGACCTGCGCAGTATGGCATTTTTAGTCTGGTTTACAGGACGGCATACGCAAGCTAGTCTTTTTTAATTCGGTCTTCAATTATACAACATATGAGTTTGAAAATATTCTAATGCATAATTCATTAACTTGATAGACCCACGCCATTGGCGCCACGTGCTAGGCGTTTCTAGAATCCCTATAGAATAAGATTAATTTTAATGCTAATTTATTGCACATGCTGAGGAAGCGTGATTACCTTTTGAACATTCGGAAATGGCGATAGGCGAATTTATGTATGGCGCAAAGAGGTGGGGGATATATATTGGGCTCTCGATATTGGGCGGAAATTAGAGTACTTGTCAGAATATAAATTTGTACAATCGGCCTACATGCCGCGCAATGTGCGGCATTTTAGGTGTAAATTTCAAAGCATACTACCTCCTGCGGAGGCAGAAAAATGAGTTTGTGTCAGTTTCTGCTACAAAGGGGCTATCTACACTAAAGCCCAAAGTTTTCAGCTTTACAAATGTTAAATTTCGCTTTTCTCCGCTTTGTAAATTTTGCAATAATAAAATTTTCACAAAAATCTTAAGGCTACTATTTGCTAGTTATGGCCGTGATGGAGATTCATAGATCAATATATAGGGCCTATGCAGGTGAAATGATAGTTTATTAACTTATTTCACTTTATAATGTTGAAATTTGAAGCCGATTTATTTATATTTGATCCCTTTTCCGCATTTCTTACTGAATTCTGTGATTTCATTTTCGCAGAAAATCCGCAACACGGTTGACTTCTGGTTTTATTCTACACACTCTGTGCAAATTGTGAAATAATGCCTTAGAGACTGCATGGATAAAACTACCTTGCATTTAAACTATATGGACATAACAACCTTCTTTGCCATTTGTCTCGAAATGGACTCAAAGTGACTTGACCCTTTTTAGTTGTACGTCGAGTCGGAGCCTTCAGGTCATATTTTTTCCAGTTTATTTATTTGGCTTAAATAATACAATTTCTGCAGAATAAAACATAAGGTATTGTCACGAACCCCTCACGGAAATATCCTGCGCCTCCTCGGGCCACTTCCGGTCCTGCTGGGACTCAAACCCACGACCCTGGGATTAAGAGGCGAGCGCGCTAGCGTATAGACCAAAAGAGGACTTCCCCTTCAGGTCTATAACACTAACGCACTTACACCTCCGTGACAGTATATTGCTGATAGTAATAATAAGGCAAACGTGATGCATGCTGGGAATAAAAAGGGCTCAGAAGTTAACAAATTCATCACCTGTGATGGCCAATTTGAGCCCTTTTCATTCCCAGCATGCATCACTTTTGCCCATCTAATTGCTATCAACAATATACCTTTGATTTTGTAGGAAATTAGTCAAGGACACCACTGATCACATTTATATTTGCATGTATTGCAATTATTGAGTTATTACAGATAATAGGTCAAAGTTTTTGCTTGACCCCCTTGGGGATTTCCCCAGGGATTTCCCCCTGGGATATGCCCCTCCCAGTGAAAACCATGCACATATGGGAAATAAACCCGCACCATTCCCTGTGAGATTGGGCTTTATTTTCCTCAATATTATATTGAGCACAAACACTGCTAACTCAGGTACCACTCTGACTCACCTTAACAAGCATGAGAACTACCTGCCGATTGGCCAAAAAGGAGTTATCATTATCAATTGGACCAATCAGCAACATTGTTAGAATAATTTCACCACATAAAAAATTGGGGTGACTTATTTGCAAAGCTCCATTCTGATTGGTGATTAAAGTGAAGATATCATGTAATTGACCAATCAGAGGCCATGCTAGATCGTCAGGTAGTGCTCAGGGGGTTAACAAAGCCTCATTTACCCCTTATGGCAATGGTAGTATCACCCTGCCCAAAAGTGTCCTACTTGCCAGGGGCAGGGGGCAGCTACTAAGCAAAAATGGGTTGCACCAATAATTCATTGCCATTTTCCATTGTTTGGTAGGCAAATGATAGGTAACAAACTATATTTAGGGAAATATTATTCCTCTATTTGTTTGTTTGTTTGTTTGTTTGTTTATTTGTTTGTTTGTTCATCAAAAGTCTGTTTCTAAATTCATTTAAACATAACAAAACATACACAAGAAGAAGAAATCTTAAATTACTGGGAATAACATTATTTGGTTGAAGTCGTTAAAAGTATTGGTTTCAAAAACTGAAAATTGTGTTTTGTGACGCGAATGCAACATCAAATTTACAGTAAAAAACAGTTTAACTTTTTTAATCAAACTGATTTATTGGCACAACATAATGCTAGTCTAATGCTCATGAAGAAAACCGCTAGCTCCAATCACACGAAATATGTTGGGTTAAAAGGATTTTGTTTAAAGTTGTTTGTTTGTCATTGTTTTTAGGCCCCCTGTCACCTGGGAAAATATCCAAACTTGACCAAAACGTTCTGCAAAATTGTTCACTGCCACATTTGCACAAAGTTGACATCCAACGTTGCCAAATTGTTTGGAACTTTCTACAATCTTTGAACAAAGTTCAATTCAACCAAGCAACCCTGCAATTTTTTGCCAACTTTATGCAACTTTTATATAAGGCCAAAAAAAAGTGTTTGTTTACCCTTCGCGACCGACCCCCAAAACACGAAAATCTCGGGTCACAAAAACAAAACAAAAAATGTTCACTGTCATATTTACACAAAGTTGACATACAACTTTGCCAAATTGTTTCCAACTTTCTACAATCTTTGAACAAAGTTCAATGCAACCCTGCGCATTTTTTGCCAACTTTATGCAACTTTTATATAAGGCCAATAAAAAAGTTTGTTTACCCTTCGCAACCGACCCAAAAAACACGAAAATCTCGGGTCTTTTTTAAAAAAACTTTTACAAGTGTAGAAATATTTTGAGGGATGTGGTTTCACTTTCCGTGTGTGAAAATGGTGGAAGTGTCCATGAAGAATAAAAAGGTCGACCTATCAATCCTCCAAAAGGTCGGCTCTTAAAAGGGCATTTCGTGATCCACAGCCTCATTCCCCACTTTTCTCCAAAAAAGTTGAAATTTTTATGCCACAGGAAACCTCTGACTACTAATGTTTATGTACCAAAAATTTCTTGCAGATTAATTCGTTTAGCAAAAATATCGTCAAATTTTAATAATTACAACAGTGGCCTAAGGAGTGCAAAAGTAATGTCCAAAGATCTTTACGTCAGATAAGGGATGAATGGTGGAATAAGAAAGCAGAAGCCGTGCAAGAGCTCGCAGAGAGTGGTAATTCTCAAGCATTGTTCACAGCCCTGAAGGAAGTGTATGGACCTATAGGCATTCAATGGCTTTTTCTCTTAATAGCTCAGGTACAACTCTTCTAACTGAAAAAGATGACATCAAGATCAGAGCTGATCAGATGGCAGGAACAATTTCAGGATCTCCTTAACAGACCTTCTAGCACTGCACCAAATGTCTTAGATAACCTATCAAGCAAAACTGGAATGGAAAAGCCGCCAACCATGCAATAAATCGAAGATGCTGTCAAGTCTATGAAGAATGGTAAAGCTCGAGGAATGGACGGAATTCCCTCAGAGGTGTACAAGTTCGGCGGGCCTTGCATCATGCAAGCTCTGTGCAGTTTTTCCCAAAACTGCTGGGGTGCAGCTGAGCTGCCCCAAGAATTTAGAGAAAGGCGCAGGATTGGTTGTTTTAGTAAATTTCCTATACTTAAGGTATGATGATTAAGGCAGCCCCGAAAAGTTTAGTGTTAGTGTTAGGGGAGTTTTCGGACTTGTTTTTTCTTTCTAAACATCCTCGTACGTATCATTCTTCCTTAAATTTTCTCGGTTTGTAATAAGGCGGTTCTCGAAAGCAATGGGACAACGCTACGCCCGGGACGCTACGGCGATGCCTCAGATTCAGTATGACTCGGATGATGAATTGGATAATTATAATATCATCACACTGCCGACGCAGCTTTTGACTATAATGATGATGATGATGATGATGATATGAAAGCGGTTCTCGAAAGAAATGGCGCAGCGCGAGCCCGGAAAAGTTGAGTGTAACCGTAGTTAGGGTGGTTGACGGATTTTTCTTTTTGCTTATAAGCATCCTCGTACGTATCATTCTTCCTTAAAGTTTCTTTCCACCAATTGCACAAATTGCACAAATAGCGCTTACTGGAAGCAACTCAGATATTGTCCTCATTGCTTTTATAAATTGCATAAATTGCAACACCTGTGGCTATTTCTACAATTTGTAAAAATTGCTTATGTACATGGCTATTTGTGCTATTTGTACAAATTGCACACTTTATTGCAACGGTAGGCAATTTGTGCAATTGACTGACATAAATGGCACAAATTGCAACACCTGTGGCTATTTATGCAATTTGTAAAAATTGCTTACATACGTTGCTATTTGTGCTATTTGTACAAATTGCACACTTTCCTGCAACTGTAGGCTATTCGTGCAATTTACTGACATAAATTCCACAAATTGCAACACCTGTCGCTATTTATGCAATTTGTCCGACATAGATTGCATCAATTGCAACTATCTGTGGCTATTTATGCAATTTGTGAAAATTGCTTAAGCAACTGGCTATTTGTGCAATTTGTGCTATTTATACAAATTGCACACTTTCTTGCAATTGAAGACTATTTGTGCAATGACCAATCCTGCGCCTTTATGAGAATTTAAGGATGCAACGATTGTTACCATATTTACATGTAAGAAGGGTGACCGCACTCTGTAGTAACTATCGTGGGATATCCCTACTCGCAACTGCTGGTAAAGTTCTTGCAAAGATACTCCAAGCCAGATTACATCAAGTTGTCAGTAAAATACTACCTGAAAACCAATGTGGGTTCAGAGCCAGTCGATCCACAGTTGATCCAATCTTTACCCTGCGCCAACTTCAGGAGAATCAATAGAGCAGCAAACCACTTTACATGTCTTCATCGACTTCACCAAAGCATTCGACACCATCGATAGAGAACTATATACTTTGGAAACCGCTGGAGCATTATGGTTGTCCAGACATCTTTGTCAAGGTCATTCGTGAATTTCATGATGGAATGCAGGCAACTGGTTGCTAGTACTCAACACCAAGATCCTGATCTCTACATACATATGGAGAACCTGTCAAATCTGTCACCAATTTCACCTACCTGAGGAGTGTGATTTCCATGGACAATTCCATCGATTTGGAGGTCACAATACGCATTCGGAATGCACAGTGCCTTCGGATCTGTGGAAAAAAGAGTATGGTACCAGCGTGGTATAAACCTTGCGCCCAAATGTAAACTGTATCACGTGTTTGTCCTACCATGTCTCGTGTATTCTACTGAGTCTTACTGAGTTAACACGGATGATTCGGAAGAATACTGTCACTTACTCCATTCTCATTTCTATATGCTTTGGATGTATAACATGGTAACCACTTTCAAGTAGAAGATATTTATTTACTGAACGTTAAAATCATTCAAGTTTGAAAATCTGTACACACTGAGTTATTGAAAATAATCAGTAGGCCTATCTGATTTTATAGTCAATATTATTTTAGAAATATTTTCTTTTTCCAGCCAACAGAATTAATCCTTGACACCAATTTTTGTTATTCTTGGCAAGACGAACTTTAAAAGCCGGGCGCAAAAGTCAGAATAATATTATCACACAATTATGTCATGGGTCATTGGATATAAACAACTCGTGTGTGCGATTATATACAATTTTTGGCACTTCACAGAATGGTAGTCGACCTGTCTGTGTTAGCAGTGTATATAAGCTTATATAGCTGATATTCAAAGTGGAACTAGTCGAATCGGCTGATGAGAACGTTCACCAAATGCAATATGGTATATGAAAACCTAAAACCTTTACAGAAACCCTGGACACTGAGAAACTATTATTTGCTGACACTGAAAATTATTCCATAGTTTGCAGAGTTGATATCAGGGTCTTAATATGATGCCGGCCGCGCCGCCAGGGAATGCGATGAATGTGGCTCTGTGCTGTTTTGCCCGGATGTTTTGTTTCTTGACCTTGGGTTAACATCATCATTGGTACTGTCATCACCAAATTAGCTCAAATTGACATTAATTTCAAAGCCTGCGTCATTATTTTGATGATGTTTATGGATTTCCCCCGGGGGATTTCCGGGTGGATTTTGTGGTATATACCATTGATAGTATCTTGTACCACTCGAATAAGCTTGAATAATATGCTGTCACAATGAGTGTGATCCGGTTTATTCCTAGGGGAAAACGATCAACGTCAGGTCATACCGATCTGATCATTCCATATAGATACTTCAATATCACTCTGATCTTACTGGCATGTTTTTTAGAGATATCATTTGCAAGTCTCCAGCAACCATCTCTGACGTTATCCAACACCGGCGGAATCTTTCGAGAAGGTGATTCTTTGACGTATTTCTGCATCATTGATAAACCTGTCACAGACGGAAGCTTTTCTTGGACCCATTTTCGCAACTCTACAGCAGAATGGAATGTGTATAATATCAGCTCATATGAATTGATACCCAGAATTACGGTACTTGAAGGTACCTTAAGTATCAGATCTCGATATTCCAATCTTGTTATATCTGAGGCATCTCCAGATGATTCTGGGGTAATTAGTTGTCTATACACATATGATGCCAATGATGAAAGAATCACAATCAATATGCAAAGAGTCGTGTGCATTTCAACACCTCCAAGAGTGCCAAGTTGTTCAAAAACTCCGAATCGCCTGAGTGTTTTCTGCACTGCAGACGTAATATGTCCAGATGACATTCAATTACGTTGGTTTGATATCATATCAATGACTGAACTTAGTGGTCAAGTTAAAAATACCGATGCTTTAGTTCAGCATGTACTTAAACTTGATCAAGATTTAACAGGTGTTCAGTGTTCACTAGAGAGTGCATTATATCCGGATCTTCATCGCGCCTGCACTATAGGTCTTACAGATGGCTTGCAACCAAACACGGAGTCATTGACTCCTTTTCTGCCGTCGTCTTCTTCTGCAAAGTCTTTTCTAGCGATAACCTCCACATCACGGACATCCACCAATCACGATGGTGACAATACTAAATCTTCACCTAGTCGTGATAGTGCAATCACAGAGGCCGTTACCATGGCTACATCCAATACGACACCGGACAGCAACTTTTCAACTTTGAATTATGACAGAATCATATCACTATCAACGTCAGCTCATGATGTCTTCAACACAATATCTGGGCAACATACTCCTGTCATCAGCGTAAAGTGTTCGCAAAATTGTAATTGGTCTGTCAATTATTACCACTGTGTTCTTTGCCTTGATATCTGGGATATCTATTACTTTAAATGTGTTTCTTTACTTGAAGTTTTGCCATCATGGTCATGGCAAAACGATTGCAACTCCCATACATAGAGCGGAAGGTGAAGGATCATACATTGAACTCAATACCATAGAAGACTCCAACAAAAACTGAAGGCGTCGGCCTATTTGCATATTTATACTAAATTTCCGGCAAAAGTGTCATCAGACCTTTATAAACTCCTCAATAAAAATTTGGAAACTTTCCCAAACGACTTTATATCAGAAAAATATTAAATCTATTTCCATATTGTTTCATATAAAATGAACAAACATTGTTCTTTCCTGAAATGACACCATATTTGTCATTTGTGACCATAACTTATTCCATGGTTGAGTAACTGTCTTTGAAAGACAAGGAGGTCTCGAACAAAATGTGCCAAATATGCTATTAGTGTCAGCGCTAGTTGCATTCAGTAAACATGAGTAAGGAATATCACACTGTTTCATTAAAAAAACAGTTTCGATCCGGTCGTTGTTTTTCTTGGGAGGCCACTTCTGGGTCTGTCTTTGACATTTCCGGTCTGGCGAAACTTGGCTTTTAGCTTGGAGATCATACTGCGGGAAACTCCAAAAGTTGCCGCACTTTGATTCTGAGGTATGCCAGCCTCAAACCGACCAATAGCTCGAGCCTTATCCAGATCTGATAATCGAACCATGGTTGATTGGAACTTTCTTGCAAATGACCACTATGAAGAAGTGACCAGCAAGAGAGGTTGACTTGCGTTGATCCATTTGAATCCAACTGTTAATCCCATTCTTGCCCTTTTCATTCAACATGATACTGCAAACAACTTTTCATTCATTCTTTTATTCATGCATTAAACCACTCATTCATTCATTCAAAGCAATGAGATGAGCGCAGACAATGGTCAGTTTGGCACATTTTCTTTGAGACCTCGTGTCTTTCAAAGAAAGTTACTCGGCCGTATCGTCACAAATGAGGTGTCATTGTTGACAGGAAAGAACAATGGTTTCATTGAATATGAAACAATATGAACAACAGATTTCAAAAAGTTCTGATATGCAGTCGTTTTTGAAAGTTTCTAAACTTTTTTGAGGAGTTTAAGTGGCTGGATATATGATTAATTTCAAGTACATTCGTCACAATTGAGATAGGAACAGGTGGACAGAAAAGTGATGATCTTCACATTGAACCCATCAGTTCACGGAAAGCAAAAGTCTTGACCTTTCCCGGAGATCAGTATACCATGTTTCACAAATACCACCCAAATTTGCCCAAATTGGGAACTTTTAAGAGCATAGCGCCTATTGCCATTGGTCTTCCTTGAAAACCCACCATATACCCATTAGTGTGTAAAAACCCAACGTCCTGGCTGAAAGTAACCTGTTCATCGTTTTGAAGTTTGTTTTAAAGAGTAAAAGAAAAATAACTACCCCTTTGGATTTGTTTCTATATTTCAACAAGAAATGTCTTTAAAAAGACAACGCCATGGATGCAGATCATGTTTCATAATTTTACATTGCAAGTACTTTGAATGCTAGTAAATTTGAATGTTTGGCACAACTATTAAACCGGGTGCAAAATATTGACATTTATTGGTAAATACCACCAATGACATACTAGGAAATACTCGAAATTTTCATGCTGAAAGCGGAATTGAAAAATGTGTGCTAAATAGGTCTACATATTTTAATTCATACCTGAACAAATGGCTTTAATTGAAATCACATCCTCTGAGTTTTACAACAATACAACAGTCTATATTCGGACAACCTTTAAGAATGTTTGCTGCTTAAGGGATTTCATATCAACCAAGTTTCATGACAATCCAACCATCTATTATCAGTAACTTTAACCTTGATATGACCTTGATGGTTTCCACAATCTGACAGCATTTCTTCGATTGAAAATATATACTTTTGACACGCATCATCTTCTAACTAAGAACCTTTTCACACCCACAGGTGTTATTATGTTGCATGAGTAATCACACATGAATGGAGAGATTGCTGATTTCACTAAAGTCGCAAAAATTAGTATTCCTTTTACAGGAGGATGGTCATGTTATGGTATTGTCTGCATTCTGATAATTACCAGTGATTCAATTTGATATATAGCCACCTGTCATGCCTGTATGACCAGGCAATTATAATCGGGCACTTGCATCAGTCGTAATCAGGCACCCGGTATCAGGAAATCTAGCATTATAATCGGGCAACCATTATTAGCAAGTGCGTTTGGATTATGCGGTATCAGAAAAACGTGCATTAAGTATAGGATAATGGCCGTGGATTAGAACGTGAGTGGATAAGAATGGCCGCGGGCCGAAGGCCCAAGGCCATTCTTATCCACTCACGTTCTAATCCGCGGCCATTAACCGACTTAATACACACTTATGACGTCGCGCTATTGTTTTATCGCTCCATTATTTTCCACGAATGAAGTGTTATAGAAATAGGTTGCTCATTTACAAATTGATCAATTGCTGATTGATACCGTAATAATAACAATGATTGTGCAGGTGCGATTGAAAAATACATTGACCCAGCTTTATGTAAAATTTCAATAGAATTACCCATCACGATCCAGGTGGTTAGTTCAAATCATCCGTAACCACCTTCTTGAATTATAAAGATTTAAAATGTTTGTTACATTAATTGAATAAACGTAGATTCGTAAAATCATTCAAGTGATTAGACCAACAATAGTTCATTATGCCCACTTCTAATGTATTAACTATTGCAGTAGTTGCGTTTAGGTTTTGCATGATAAGGAAAACTGGCAAAGTGGTTCATCATTACAGTGACGTACCTCAAGAAAGCTAGACCTACTGCTATACCTGAGCAATGATACTCTTCTCTGTGAATCGAGTGTTCGATTTTGGAACAACCATCAGTTATGGACACTATTTTTTTAAAAATCTTCGTTGGATTTGGATAATTCTGATTTTGTGATGGAATCATTCCGAGGATATATATCGTTGATTCGCAGCATTTATTTCGATTAAGGCAGGACGGGCTTAAATCATGATTCTACGATTAGCCGAAGAAAGGTACGAGAATTGTAAATGTGTAAACTTTGTTTTATTTGGTTGGCCCTATTACAACTCATTTTACCTAGGCCTACATGTCCCTGAATTTCGGCGGCAAAAACAAAACAAAAACAAAAACAAAAAACTTCGCCGCCCTCCCCGAAATAAAAGCCTCAACTTCCAGTCCCCTCCCGAAATCAAATGGAGCGTCCCTATACATTTATCGGATAGGCCAACTGATCGATGTAAGTAAATATCCAAGCATCACCAAAATACAATTAGATGAAACATTAGATGTACTAAAGACATATCAAAATTAAGCAGAAAATAGACATAGGCCTACTGTGACTTTTTATCATCAGTAAATATGTGCAAATCAAACAATTAAATAAACAATGTATAGGCCTAAATGCATTGATACAGAATGTAGATGTAGCAATGTTTCACAAATAAAAATTATACGCAGGGTCTAAGCGACTGTAAACGCACACAAAATATAAAGAAGAAAAAAAAAAAAAAAAAAGAAACGGAAAGTTTAACTTGTTAAAATTAATTGAGCATCGAAAGTAAGGTCCATAATTTAAAGTATACACTGCAAATAAAAATGTTTAGGTTTCTGTAACCCTTTTTAAACACGCCAATGTGTTTATTAAAAACATATATTTAAGCATGCCAAAATACCGTCAGATGAAACAAAATACAGCTTGTACGAAAGACAAATAAAAATTATACAGAAAATAGACCTATTGTGGCTTTTATCATTATTAAGGTTATTAATTATTTTAAACTGTTGTGATTTGGTAGTTCACAGCATCTTACGAATGGTAGTGAGGTTTGGCAATGAAAAACTGCATTGCTCAATTCATAGCGAGCGTGTAGAAGAATTCAAATATCACAGATATACTTTAATAGGTGCTGCGGTTCTTGAGTTACGTTGTAAAGAGGGCTGAAACATAGTCCATACAGGACCAACGCAATATGTAGCACTATTATCAACGCCGTCAGGCGTTGGTCCTTATAGATTGGTGCTCTACCCCCAGCAGCGCAATCGAATTACCATAAGCAGTGACCAGAACCAACCCAGTTAATGACAACGTAATAACTCCAAATATGGTTGGTAACCCCGCCCATTATTTAACCGCATCTGTTATGTAACTGGGACGAGTACGCTAGTCATCTCAATCGATTGATTATGAGATTGCATGGATCAAAACACTTCACACTTTTGAAGTAGCTGGGTTTCGACCAGTGTAGGCCTAAATCGTGATATCATATTGATTTATTTTGTAAAATCAGTGTTGTTATTTTAGTCTGGCTCTATTTTGGAAATGTGCTTATTTAAGCATCAAGCGGCAAGTTCGCGTAAAAGCTGGCAACCAAATTGTTTTGTTTAATTCGGGTATGCTGAATTCAAAACTTTGGTCTACCAAGCTATATATATATATTGGAACTCCGTGACCCTCCAACAAGACCCTCAAACACCCTACATGCTCATGTCATATGGGGGGGCAAAATGCTCCAAATTCACTAAAAACGTGTCAAATTATTTGTCTGGGTCTAAGGATCACAAAAGTGCAACATTATTGCGCACGTAGGACATATTGAGTTTTGAGGTTCGACAGGTCCAAGGTCAATTTGCACGCTAGGGGTGAAAAATTAAAAGTTGCTCCGATTTTCGAAAAATGGATGCAAACTGTTCTTCAAGTTCAAGGGATTCTTTGATTAATCACTCAATCGTTGGTTCATTCAACCAACGATCCGTCCAATAAGTATTCAACAAACAATCAAGAAAACAATCAGAATCATTATTGAATTGATTGATTAATCAATTAATTGATATGGTCATCCAATCAATCAATATAATAATATAATATAATAGAATCACAATAACTTATTAGATTGATATATCGATAATAGTCAGTCAATTATTGAACTACTCATCAAGTATCAATCAATAATCATTCGTTCGATCAATCGATCAATTATTAACAAATTACATTGTAGTCTCGCAATTAATGTACCGTATCTTGGTGTTAAAATATCAATCAATTAAGTAATCGAGTAGTCAAGCAACCACTCAATTTATAATCAGTCTCTCAATTGTCTCTTCATGGTCTTACACTAGGATCCACAACATGCTCATCTATAATTAATAAGGGCACAATTCTTTAACCCCAATGCATTTGTATAGTCATTGAATGACCTTTGAAAATTTGGATACAAAACTCATACTCTGAAACTTGAGGTCAAATTTGCACTATTGAGTATTTAATTGAGGTTATTGAACTATGTCATTAGGATGAGGCCATTGTGGTCCATAGTGTTAGATCTGGCAATCTCAATCAGTCAGCCAAATAGTTATTGACCGCTCATAACTTCATCAATCTCAAATTAATCAGTCTCTCAATCAACCAATCTACCAATCATTCATTCTATAATTCAATTACAAATTGCATTCCTTTATAATTCATATGCATGATAATCATTCATTAGTGACTGATTAAGCATCAATAATCATTAATACTCTGGTTCTGATATGATTAGTCTTTGATCTAAAAATCTCTAAACAAAAAAGTAAGCAAGCAAAAATGAAAGAAATCATAATTTCACGATATAAGCTATAGAAGCCTGATCAATGGCAATATATAAATCAATCAACGAAAATAAAATAAATAAATGAATAATTAATGAACACACATTAATAATAAAACATAAATGATGATACATGAAATAAATGTAATTATAGGCCCGTATTAAATAATGAAAGAAAGAAAAGAGAGAAGGAAAGAAAGAAAGAAGGAAAGAAAGAAAGAACTTGCTGAACTTCTTTTTTTTCAAGAAAAGGAATTAAAGTAAATAAATGAGTGAAACCCAAAGTTTTTATGAAGCGTGTGTCCTCCAATTCTATATTTTTCTTAAACATGTTAAACGAATAGGTCAACTATCCCAATTAATAGAGGTTGCGCATATGACGTATCATACCGTAAATATGGCGGTATACTCAAATCCATTCAACAAAAGCATGATTGCAATCTACCCAGACAGTTCGTCTCACACACATAACAAATGCACTACGATCAAATAGGTTTATGACAACATTTGATTGAATGGACTGCACTGCAATCAATAATTTCAAGCACAACCTCTATACAAAAATAGTAAGGAATCGAGGTTAACCAGGACAATATTAAATGTAGTGATGACAAAAGGAATTGATTGTGTGCAACCTACAGGTCAGTGAACTGAGGGTAAGAAGAAAACCGAGTATTATAACAGGATTAACACATGCAACTGAAGAGGGTTAATAATCAATTTTGTTACGCAATACTGGTGTCAATTCCAAGCTGGAAGCTAGTGTTCTGGTAGCAGGTAGGCAAGCCACACCTACTGACAGCTATTGATGATATTTAGTCAATCGGATTGGCTGAATATCATTAGTAACTATCAGTAGGCGTGGTTAATCAGTTTGAGATTTCCCTCGACTTTCCAGGTCAGGATATGTCTAATCTAGAAGGACCCACGCCTGACGGCGTGGACTATCGTACTAAATGGAGCGTGGTCCTCCTTGAAGGACTACTGAAACAACAACAATTTTGTAAAACGTACATAACTAATTAACAACAATAAATTAAGCAAGTTTGCAAAGTATACGATTTGTAGAATGAACTTTTGCAAAACAGAAAGGTGTTAATTTTCAATAATATATTGATCTAGATAATGAAAATCGATTTTTGGTTGCTTCGACCAACAATACCTCGTCTACCCTTAAACATGCCCAAAGCAAACAATTAAAAAATAAACAGATGCATAGGCCTAAATGTATTGATACAGAATGTGTATTAACATAACATAACAACAACATAATTTATTTTTCCACATATGCAAAGTACAATAAAATCACAAGAAATATATAGTACAATTACTGAAAACATAGTGGAGGAGGACTGAGAAATAAGCCAAAGGCCTGTCAAGTCCCAGACTCCATTATCATTACTCTAACATTTTGTAATCTAAAATAAGAGAGTCCTTATAAGAACATTTTTAAATGTTCTTATAAGGACTCTCTAGTTAAGATTTCTGGAGTTTTTAACATGATTTGGGATATAGAGGTTATCCATGTTCTATAAGCTGCATGTCCTATCAACGACTGCTATACCTTGTTTAGGACATTCTAAAGAAGTACCTGCATGCACAACCATGACTGTTTCAAAATAGCCCGCCAAAGTCATGCAGGTAACTCCGAGGTCGTGCATTGAATTAGTTTGAATAAGGAATACTACGGGAACCAGTGCCTTTTGTTAGAAGTCACACATGAGTGAAGTGGATAACCTCTATTGTTCCAAATCTTTACACCCTGGCAGCAAATAGATTTGTTGCCAAATTCAAGCTTATTATTTGGATATTCAAAGTCAGAAGCATATCTAGTGTTATAATTATGATTATCTGCATTAGTTGTAAACATATTATTAAATGCTGGTGGCAACAAGTTGTTGTTGTATTTATACATGAATGTGCCAATATTAAGTTTACATAAGTCAAACAATTTTAGTTGATTATATTTGATAAACAGTGGATTTGAATGACTTCTGTACTCACTACTAACTGCCCGTAGAGCACGTTTTTGTAATATGTGGAGCTTATTTGGCAGTAATACCATGTTAATATGTGAAAGGACCAGTGTATTATAAAGGGTTACAAGTGCTGTTTCAGGAAGATATCTTTTGACCTTGTACAAAATACCAATACTACTTGAACATTTTTTTGAAAGTTCATCGATATGATTTTTCCAAGTTAGATTTTGATCAATAGTAACACCTAAGAATTTAAATGCATTTACATGATTTATTTCTGTGTTATCAAGTGAAAGTTTAAATTTGTCATTAACTTGATTAGTTTTATTACGAGTTCCAAATAGCATATAGGCCTAATTAGTTTTTTTAAGATTAAGAGAAAGTTTATTTGACATGAACCATGTGCTTAATTTACTTAGACCATTACTCATAATATTATTAAGTGTTTCAATATTTTGATGTGATGTAAAAGGTATGGTAAAAATGGTAAAAATTAGCACGTAGCGCGCGAACAATTTTGCCATTATGAAGCTATATAACTCATCGGTTGAAATATGGTGCAAAAATGGAATAAATTCGCGCTTTGAGACTAAAATGGCCAATGAGGTTAATTTGTCAGAGACCCACATACAGGCGTCAACATTAGGGAGATGGTTGTATGGACCACCCCTGGCAAAATATGGAAGTTACCCCCCCCCATCCCCAGGATCTACGCATATGGTTTTCCTTGTTTTCTGTATTTTTTTATCCCACTTTTTATTCTTCTTCGGCACTTAGTGTTTTCTGTTTCTTCCTCTCTTCCATTTTTTCTAATGTTTTTCATTCTGTTTTTTCACCGCCCATTTTCATCTTCCTTTTCTCCGCCGTTTCTTCTTTATTTTTCTCCGCCCCATTTCTTCTTTCTTTTTCTCCGCCCCGTGTCTTCTTTCCCTTTCTCTGCCCCGTTTCTTTTCTTTTTCTCAGGGCCTCCTTTTCTTTTCCGCCCTGTTTTCGGTTTCTCTTTTCGCCCCTTTTTATTTTTCCTCCGATTTTTTCTTTTTATCCGCCCTCATTTTTTTCTCCCCTTTTCTTTCTCCATTCCCGTTTTTTCTTTTTTCGACCTTTTTTTTTTTGCGTCCCTCTGTATTTGCCGCCCTAGGCGAAATATGGATATCCAACTATAGTTTTCCCCTCAGGGCTTCAAAAAACCACTCACCTTACCTGGCCTAATGGTCGGAACGGCCCTGGCCTAAAAGGAAGATTAATGTTACAAATTTGGTCAATTTTATTCAGGTCGGTACGTCACTAGGCCTATACTGTCGCGGTAGATTGCAATCATGCTTTTGTTGAATGCATTTGAGTAGTCCGCCATACTTACGGTATGATACGTCATCTGCACAACCTCTATAGAATAGTTCTTATAGGCCTACCATGTTTACTGTATATTTGATATTTTATCATGTTGAAAAAATGTAACCAAATCTTATTAAATATCCGGATGTGCGTACTAAGCATGCCGGGAAATATACTGACGTTTATCAATTCAGGTCTTAGAGATGATCTAACCACCAGTGACCTGATGATCTTTTCAGTCTCAGTTCCCTGTCAATATGTCGTTTCCAGTCCCTGGCTGAACTATGGGGTTTAACTATTAAACGTTAATATTTTGTTTACCACATAGAATTAAGAAACTAATATTTTGATAAGTAATAGCGGGATGAGGTATGGAGCTGGTTGGGGTGGTTACGGGGCGTTGACTAACCGCGAAATGAGGATATCGAACTACTTTGGCCCGCAGGGCTTCAAAGAACCACTAACCGCGAAATATGGATATCCAACTATAGTTTTCCCCTCAGGGCTTCAAAAAACCACTCACCGCGAAATATTATGGATATCCAACTAGTTTGCCCCACAGGGCTACAAAGAACTACTAACCGCGAAATTTGGATATCAAACTATAGTTTGCCCCTTAGGCTACAAAGAATCACTAACCGCGCAATATGGATATCCAACTAAAAAAAGCATCAATATCTACCAACAACGTTTCAAAACGTGAAAAAGGGGCCAACGTTTAAAAAATCTTTCCTGTGTGGCTTTTCACCCTTTTTAAAACTTGGTCCCATTAATTCATAAAAGTTAGTATTAAATAAAACACAAACCTTCAAATGCTTTTAATAATACACAGCATACTGCATATTGCACCGCTTTCGAACACGAACAGTTTTAGAATTATAACTTGTACAAATTGTTGCATGTAAAAATAACTTTTATGACCTATTCTTCATGTTCTCATGACTTTACTAAATGGGACTAAGTTTAAATAAAAATCCCCTTTAAAAGGGAAAGCCAGCCTCAATGTGGAAGAGGTCTTGTAATTAGTTTTGGTCAATGTGAAAGGCATTTTAGGATCACGCTTACATCTACATGACAGTCCACCAAACCATCAACGATGAGAACATGCACACTGAAACAGCAGAAAACATTAATTCCTAATCTCATGTCAACTCTTTTAATTCATTACTCCAAATTGTTCTGGTCTGTTTTTTTTGTTGTTGTTGTTGTTGTTGTTGTTTTTTTTTTTTTTTTTTTGTCTTTTCAGCTTTTTACCCACGATATCTCAATTTCCAATTTTGTAATACCAGAACTTACGAACTCAATATCTTCGCTTAGGAATGTCCGATTTCACTGCTTTCGATATACCACTTCACAAATACACTGCCGGTTTGAGTTAACTTACATGTACATTTTATTTTAAAATAACTTAATTAATTCGCAATGTATAGTTTAAGCCTACTATATTATAATAGATAGTGGCCAGCACATTTATAAAGGACTGGTTACTCACTACAAATTACAATCTTCACTCTTAAACTGTGTTTTTCTGAATGTGCTGATCATGTTGATTGCTAGTCGGAAACTCCTGCGAAGCTATGGACATGGCATCTTACCTACTCCATTCTATAACAGTCTGCCTAGTGCCTTGTGGGTTTTCTCTTCAATCATTTTGTTGAATGTAATTTTATGAATCAACTAGTTATGTGTCATTTTATTTATAATAAAGAAGTTTTTAAATTAATAAAGTAAGACAATTTATTTATCTATAAGTACATGTCAAATGGGGTACATTGTTCAATACTATAGGCCTACATGCATAAATTATGCCCATATTATAGCTAGGCCCTAAAAACTTTATTTTGCATCGGATTTTCCCGTTGAAAAGACCAAACTGATGTTTATGATAGCAACCATTTCATCAATAACATTTTGAGTCATTTTTCTCCATAAAACGACACAGGATATGATAGATAACTACTTTCACATCAATATGGTCCATATGATCACAGATTGTTGAGAATGTGTGATATGATCCGGGGATATGATGAAGATTTTGATTCTATAGATCTGTTATCAACATGATATCACGCTGTTCAGTGGTCAAGGAGTAAGGACCCCCGGTCAAGGACACAATATGACATCATAGGTGATGTCAGATTTTCTTCTGCTGACCATATGATGCTATATATTAACTATTATTGTTACATTTAGGCCTATACCTAGAACTTTTAAAGTCATAATTAGTTCAAACATAACTTTGGTAATACTCACTCGTTTTCGTTCGTTGAAACGGCAAAACATACTTACTTTTCCTTACAAATCGAATTAAAATATTTAAAAAAAATTCAACCACAAAAAGTTTTAAACAAAAGTCATTCCAATACCAATAAAAATTAATCTCTTGAGCATGCAAACACCATCCCAGAAATAGGTACCAGCCCGATGGGCTGGCGAAAAGGGTGAAAAGCCACACAGGAAAGATTTTTTAAACGTTGGTCCCTTTTTTACGTTTTGAAACGTTTTTTGGTAGATAGCATTTTGCGTCTCACCCCGATTCATCACCTCTTTATCGCGTAAGTCAGGTTTCACATCCTGCATATTTTCATTTCATCATGTAGCGGGTAACGTTTTCTTTCTAGTACATTAGTCCCGATCAGAAATTTTTATAGACCTCATTCACGTTCCGGACCTATATCTCTTCTCTATTTTAGCAGTTTTAATAGCTCATCATTAGGCCGAAAGACTATGTCAATGCGTGCAGAATGCGTGTTAGGAAAGTTTCCCCCGTTCAGATTTGTTACATGTATTATAGCATCATCCCCTCCCAGACCTACAACTCTCTTCTTGTTAACCTTTTTTTGTAAATAGCTTATCAATAGGCCGAATTGATCTTTTTTTATCGCATGCAGGACAAATGTTAAAGATCCATTCAGTGATCCCAGTGCAAGTGAAAACAAAATTAAAAATGTTCATAAATTGCTTACAAGTGAAGGATAAGTCATTCAAATTGTTATTAGTATTTTTGAAATGAAATATTTGGCAAAAAACGAAAATAACAGCAGTATTGACGAAGTTGAAGCCCCATTATAATGCATGTAGCTAATTTATATACTGTAAGTATATACAGATTCATGTAAAATGTCTATATTTTGTCTTAAAAACACGGCTTTCGGCTGTACCACTAGCAGGCAATGTTATAATAGCACATCTATGACAATAACAAAGGTACCATCATGTCATTTTTATGATCGTCCAGATGAGTCCCGTTTAGAATTTTTATAGCCTACATCTTTCCGGACCTACATCTCTTATTAGCTTTTTTTTTAAAATAAAGTCTTTGGGTATATTTGAATATTTCAGGTTTTTTAGCTATCTACTGAAGATAGTATTTAGCGTCTCATTCCGATTCATCACCCCTCTTTACCGCATCAGACATGTTTTACATTTGTTTCTCTATATTCTCATTTCATATCATCACGTAGTTGCTAATTTTTTCTTTGTGTTATAAATTGTGTAAGTCCCATGCAGAAATTTTAGATCTATATTATCATGATTATAACCTCATCATGATCCGGACCTACATCTCTCTCTCTCTCGTCTCTCCGCCTTTCTTAAATTGTTCGGTATTAGGCTGAATATTTTTTTTAATATAAAACGTGCACAGAACACAAGTACATGTATAAGGAAAGTCTTTGGGTAGGCCTATATATTGATATTTCGTGGTGATGTACGTTGACCCAGTCCGTCTATGTGTGACAGGGGCATTACCCGGGGCATTATAGCCTCATCACGTTCCGGACCTCTCTATTTTAGTGTGAGGGGGCCAAGCCAAAATTTTCGTCCCCACTTGTCAATTTTTTCTTGCCATTTTAAGGACACTTTCACTTTGCCGTCCCCATTTTCTGGGGTCCGCGAGTTGCTCTCCCCCGATTACACTGGAATTTGTGGCCCGAAGTTACATGATGCAGTCATGTCTACAGTAGAATTCATCTCGACCTTTGCAGGACTTAACCCCATTAAAAGCTATTAAACCAAGATAACACTCATTGAAACAGCTCAACTGATTAAATCGGATCTTCTCTGGCTGTGCACATGTGACTGTTTTCATGTGCGATATCGCAATAAAGTTTGTATTAAAGCTTCAGTTGGGTAACCGATTATAAAGGAAACGAAAGGAAACAATGGTATGTGTACCATTGTTCACGAAATGAGACAATGGCGTGCTTTTTGTAAACCAGCATTCTTGAAAATGAGCAACATAATGATTGTTGACTTAACACGGTTTGGAAATAATTTCTTCATATTTTTGACGTTATCTGTCGTTTACATATCCTTCCTAAAACACAAAAGTACGACCCTCTCCAAACACCTAAATTAGCTAAAAATTTAGGACATGTTACAAAACTATATTGTCTAGAATTTTAGAAGAGTACTTTTAATATTGGCCGGTTATTTTTCACACAGCGACGTTAACTAGGCAATGTACTATTACCTATAACATTAACTAAAACACCAAAGTACGAATATTTCCAAACATCTAAATTAGCTAAAAATTTAGGACATGTTAAAAAACTATATTTTCTAGAACTTTAAAAGAGTACTTTTAATATTGGCCGGTTATTTTTCACACAGCGACGTTAACTAGTCATATCCCCATACTGTTAACGTAGGGCTATTTGTAGAGGTCACTCGTCAATGGGAAAGAGCACTGTGTATTGTGTATAGGAAAACGGACAGTAACTGCAGTATGAAACTCTCAGACTGATAAAGTTCCCGGGCAAAGTTCTGCTTATTAAAATAGTCGATTTTTACTCGCGATTACAGGAAGATCACACCACTCTTCGCCATACATACATTCTCCCAGCCACATTTCCCTATCATAATTTGAAATTTAAAAAAAGAAGGAAATTTAATTAGGCAGAGGCGGGGCTCGAACCCACGCTGCACTGCGCCGCTATCACGTATACCATATGTCCAGCGCCTTATTGCTTAGACCGCTCGACAACGAAGGACTTGATAGTGTCATCGTGAAAATTTAAACATACAATATTAATAAATCGCAACTTCATTACTACATCATATTTTGGAATTTTATCAGCTTAAAACATTAATGCGTATTTATAATAAAGCTACCATTATTTATATTGTTGAATTCTCAAGCGCATAGAGACAATTAATACGAGGGTCCTATGAATAGGCCTACATATACACCAATCCGAGAAGCGTTTACTGTATTTGGCCCTCTATTGACGGAACCACAATTGTACCAGTGCGGGATATTTAATTTGTTCAATTAAGTCATGATCGTGTATTGAAAATCACTGTTGTGTACAATTCTGTATAGCACACTAAAAAGTAATTGATGGAACCCCCGACCTTGGGACACCGCAGTTTTACGTCGGGACACCGCAGGAATGGCCTAGTCGGATTGGTGTATACACAAACATAAAAATCGATTTTGATATCGGCCACGTGCTCTGCTGTGCACGTGGTTTCCCGCAGTGGCGGAAGTTATTACGAAGGGCATCCGAACTCCATTTTGAAGCAAATGCTTTTGACAAGGCATTGGATTGTTCCAGTTTGCATCCTAAATCCACATTAGACCCCTAATTTTATTTACGAAATCAAAAGATTAGATTATCATAACAACAAAACGGTAATCTTTTGTCGGGTCTAATGTGAAAATTACATAAAAAAAATACAGTTTTTACAGAATTAATTTTCACTTAATTCCAAAAAAAATATGGCGTAGGCCTATATATTAGATTGAAATAAATTCTCTACCTTCTTATACTAGATCAATTGTGACGCAAGTTGTTATCAAAAATTGTTGTGATAGATGTAGGTAGGCCTACAGTTAATATTCATATATTCCATCTGATGGTACAGTTTTTACACAGAAAATATTTATTTGAAAAACCTGCCACTCGGCTTTTTCCGGAAAGGTCACAGGGTAGCCGTGACCTGTGCAATAATTAAAATTAAAATTTTTCTTATTCTAACAGCAAGCGTTTCTAAAATGCAGTATGGCGAAATGTGGTGTTTTCCGTGAATGTTATTTTACTGCATTGAAAGTAGTTCAAAATTTAGTCTAACCGGATAAGAAGGGCATTGTGGGAAAACCCCGGGAAATTCTGTCACCTTGTTTACAAGATCTGGCGGGAAGTAGACATAGGACAAACGCACGGCGCATGCGCGGCCCGGGATCTTTAAACAAACCGGAAATGTCACTTTTGATGTAAACAGAGTTCGTACATGGAAACTATATGCTGAAATTTCACCTTTTACTGTCTATAAATAACGCGATCGGATGAAACTAACTTGACGAATATAATCATTACAGTCATGACTTTTATCAGCATTAATGGTTTGGCTTGGTTTGAAAAAATAATATCGAAAAACATCGTTTTACATTCCGCCTTCATGTCAAAAAAATGAACGTAAATTTTCTCGTAATTTTAGTATAAAAATGTTACCAAAACCATGCCAATGGCAAGCTGAGTTTTTCATTTTAAGACCTGAAACTTAGAAATAATGTTTGGAGGATGTTTTCTTATTAAAAACTTTTGAGACGGAGGATTGGTTCACTAAAAGTGAAGTTACAAAGCAAAATATGGCGGGCAAGACCTGCGAACAGTGCAATGATTTGCCTTCAGTTGTACAGGTAAGCTTAAAACTGTATCAGTGTATGGGACCGTTCACGTACAAACACTTGTTCAGGGGGGGCCTGATGCAAAAAAAAATTCATCACAAATTTTTTGCCCCCCCCCTTTCGGATCTCAAAATTTCAGCCCCCCTTTTGACATGAAAATTATGGGTCAACCCCATAGAAAGGCATTAAAACACAATTTTCTCAGGAACATTTGTGGTCAATTTTTTCAGGCCCCCCCCCTTAGGAGGGTCAAAACTTTTAAGGGCCCCCATTTTGCATCAGGTCCCCCCTAACAAGTGTTTGTGAACGGTTCTTATAATAATGCTATGAAGTATTTGAAACCTGTTCAGTATTTTGGTACAGCAGCTCTATCCAGAGCAGGATTCAGTTAATATTGGGCCAGATGGGCCCGGGCCCAGGACCCCCAAATTGCACTGTACCCCTGGGGTGGTGAATTATAGGGGAGATTTTTGGCAGGCCAATATGGTGGGCAAGCATTTTTTGGCAGGTCGAAATGGGGGGGTCAAGCGATTTTTGGCTTGTAACACCCTAAAAACGTGTAGGAAAAGGTTAGGATTAGGAACACATTCAAATATGCAAATTTCCAGCTCACTGCGCCGTACTATGATAAGACAATTTAAGGTTCCCCAAAATCTTGCATGTGTAAGGGGGGCCAAAGATTTTTTGCACGACAAAAGGGGGGAAGGTTTTTGGCACATCAAAAGGGGGGGGCAAAAATGGCCGAGGGGGGGCAAGCAGCCAAAAATTCTGCTTGTGTTGACGGTTTCTTGCACACTGTCACTGGCCCTTCAAATACCATAGTCCTATCGAAACAAAATATGCCCGTCCTCCTGAAAATCTTTCCGACGCCACTCAATCTTATATGGAAACCAAAACTTGACCACTTGAGTGCACATCATCAGGGGTTGCAATGAGTTTTGAAAATTTATACATGCTTGACGTGCTACAAATCACACTTCTAGAAATGTTAAGGTGGGCTTGTCAGCTTGGCTATTGGGTGTGCTGTTAAATTGCTCTCTGTAGTCTGTAAGAAATTTAGAAATTTGAGCTGTGCTATAAATCGCACTCGGGCAGGTGAATTAAGATGTGTGATCACACTATAGCGTGCCTTAAAACTCAATCCCTGGCACATGCCTTCCTCACGGTGAGGGGCCCAAAATGTAACTCCGGCCCTGAGCCCCGGGGAAGGGGAGGCACACCAACTTTGGAGGTGATGTGTATGTATAGGGCTATTAAGACCCCCTTTTTCAGCGTCGCTGTCACCCAAAGACCCCATATTTGTTTTCGAACACATGCCCTGTCAGCCAAAGACCCCTATTTTTCCATTTGATCTGTCACCCAAAGACCCTTAAATTTTTCAATTTGAACAGCAACTTGGCATTTAGGCAAAATCACCCAGTCAGTACTCTTTCCCCCCAGTAAAAACCCAAAATTACAAAAATTACCACTTTTTGCGGTAGTTTTTTTTACAGGTGAAAATGTATTTTTACAGGTGAAAATTTCAAAAAATTTTTAAAATCATGGACAAATTTCCAGAAAAAAAAACCTGGTGAATTCTGCACCTTGAAGATGAATTTTTAGAGCTTTTTAGCAATAGACAAAATGACATGATAGAGGCACTGGTAATTTAATTGTTATCAAAAAGTGAGAAGCATTAGTATATATAGTAAAACAGTCAATTTAAGGAAGAAATTAACTTAAATTGATCAAAAATGGTAAAAATGTACTGAAATTGATTAAATCAGTGACTTAAAAAAAATCCTTTGATTTTAAAACATGAAAATGATTTAAATCTTGATTTAAATCAATTGAATCAAGCTAACCCTATAGGGATACAATGTAAAATTTTAAACCAACTCAGTAGTACTCCAACCTTCACTGAACCAACTTGGAATTAGCAGATTGGCTTGCAGACAATTTGCCCCTCAATTTAATTGGGTGTGGTCTGTGCCCCAGGCACTCTTATAATATGTTTTAATGTTCACCTTTTTAAATTGTGTGTGTAACATAATATGTTTATGTCCCTCCCCCAACATGATTTGTATCTCAAACTCACACACACAAGTATGTGAAAGCCATTTTAGCACATAGCCCTACAGTGAGGTAAATATGAATTGAAATTTGTGTTGTTGCCCACACAGTTAAAAAGATCTCATGTGCAATTTTTCTTACCTGTAGAACTATGCCTTTTGTACAGGCCCTTTAAAAAAAAAAGTTATACATACATACATGCCCACCCATAAAACACACACAGTAGTACTTAGCTCTTAGCTTTGCTTGTTTTTCTAGAAAACAATGGGGGAAAAAAGGAGCATAGCACATAGCTTTTGCGCAAAATATTTTTGGTGCCTTTATGTGCAAGTGAAGTACAAAAAATAAAAGTTTTTTTAATGTATTGATGGGACAGGGGGAAATTTTGAAAATGTATTTTCCTTTCACTGCCTACATGTCCATTTAAAGTCTGGTTCTTACTCCACATCACAGCGGGATGCGATGCTACATGTATAAACACTGAAATCTGAGCCAGGGTTTTACAAGCTTGGCGGTAAAAATTCTCATCGCGCGGTGGAAATTTCGGTCCGCGATGGAGTTGGATTTTGTTCAACTTTATAACATCGCTGCGATATCGCAGCCGTGCACGCCTGTGACTGGCTGCTGATGGGAGGGGGGCATATTAAGTACTACCAATTAATGCTACAGTGGAAACTCATTAACACAAAGTTGTGCGGAATTCAAATTTTACTTGTTATCAGGAGTTCGTGTTATCCAGTTCTAATGTGAAATGTATGCTTGGGAATGTATATAAACATATGTGTTATCAGGAACTTCATGTTAAGAGGGTTTGTGTTAACGAGTTGCCACTGTATCTTTACTGCTGACAGGGCAGGGGCATATTGAAGAGTGTTGGAAACATGGCAGGACCTTGGGCAAGTGTAGTGAAAATTATTACAGGCCAATATACACCAACCTACAGGTGATGAGGTTGGTATTTTTTTGGGGGAGGCAAGTCCATGCTGAGGGGTGGGACAAAGTTATATTCAAAACTGACAAACAAAACTGCATTGGGATTACCAAATCTATACGGTACACATGGAAGACATGACCTTAAGCTCCCACAAAGGGATTGTAGATTTCAAATGTAGTCACCCATTTAGGGTTCCCCTTTTGAAATTCACACTTCCTGTGTGGAAGATTAAGGTCATGTCTTCCATAGGGGGTACTGGTGTATGAAATTCAACTGGAATAGCCCATATGATTACTTGGCTTTAAGATCAATATAATCCTCAGGTACCATGTTGAATGCAACTTTGCAACTTTGTTTCATTGTGTGACTTGTGACCCTGTGAATAGCAGGCCACGTGTCACAGGGGAAGTTGCCCAAAGGTGTCAAAATTCTCCAAAAATGTCTGAAATTTTGCAACATTTTTTAATGTTACGTAAAGTTCCCCAAAAGTGTGTGAGGTTGCTGACCTATTTGTGCTGCACTGGAAATTTTTGACAATTTGATGGAATCCAGCGCTCACTTTACGCATCTTCTATGCAGGAGTTGAAGCAATTTTGAGTAATTTTGAAAACTTTTGAGCATCTTTTCAGCAACTTTAAGCAATTTTGAGAAAATGTTAAGCAATTTTGTGAAATTTTGAATAAATTTGTGATTTTGAGAAACTTAAAAGCAACTTTGTGCAACTTACCGCAATTTCGAGGAAGTTTTAAGCAAGTTTGTGAAAATTTGAATAACTTTATACTATTTTGACAATTCTGGACCAATTTGGGCAACTTCCCCTGTGACATAGGGCCTAATAGCACATGACCCTTGTTCAGTTCATCATGTCATATTAAAGCTATCAAACCAATTGTAGTGCAGGATAACAATAATATGTAGTGCCTGTTATATTGCGGAGTAAATTTTGAGCAGAAAGCTGGAGAACTGTATAGTCTACGACAGCACTTGGATGGTTTTTTTGGAAGCTTAAAAAAAAGGCTACTTGAGACTCCTTTACCACTGCCTGGCGAGCCAATATGCCACCCCTTAACGCTGAAAAGTTTTGGCAACACTACATAATTCCAGTTTCAAGTCCAAGTCCATGGCTCAAGCTCTACATCACTGCTAGTGTAATGCCCCTGTCAGACTTTCAATCAAGGCTTGTCAATGGTTCATACGTCATGCCGCTTGCCACAGCGGCAAGACATATCAACCAATGACAAGCCTTGATTGTGTCCGTTTGTCTTACATTATGTGTGCGCCACGCCCCTCAGCGGCATGGTACAAAACCAGCATTAGGCCTATAAATTGCTGTGGTGCATCCATGGGTTTTTTCTCCCAAGCAGTGCATGGAGGATCATCCTGCCACTTTGTTTATGTTGTCATATATGGCATGGCAATGCATGTGACTTTAACTTTGAGCTTCTCTTGTTGTCTTGAATCATGTACCTTATTGAATCAGTGGAATTGTAAAATTGTGTGTAAGGGGCTGTGCAATAAAGTATGGGGGTAATTTTTTTAATTGCTCCCCCCCCCCCCTTTCATGCCAAAATAAAATCTTTGCAGCCCCCCCAATTTGCAAACTTTAACAGGCTATCATATTCCTCGAAAGGGGTCCCAAATATAGGGGGGGGGAGTCATAAAATGTTTGATGACCACAATGTAGGGAGTCACACGATGACCACAAATAGTGTGTTTATTTTATTCAAAAAGACTGATTTCAATACAATTTTAGCATGTTTAGGGGATAGGTGTATTGGTGGTGTGGGGGTCATAAAATGTTTGTTCCCGAAATACAGGTGGTTGTAATTTTATTAACGCCAACCTTTTTTTTTTTAATTTGGGACCCCTTCCGAAGAAAATGATAGCCCCCTAAATGTGCTAGAATGTGATGGGAATGTAGCGAGCAGGAAATTTGCAAATATTCCTGCAAGTGTTTTCCAAAAGGTGCTAGTAAATATGTGCCAAAATTGCTTCCCTCCCCCCAACCCCCTCTCGTCCTGCCAAAAATTGCTTGTGCCCCTTCTCAGCTTGCTAAAAATCTTATCCCCCCCCCCAATTTTACCCTCCCGAGGGCTAATAATTATTGTACATATAGCTCATATAATACACCATCTTACACCATAGGCCTATATCTCCAAGGACTCAAAGATGCAAACTTGACATTCAAACTTATTGAAAATGGAGAAAAAAATTGCTTATGCCCCTTCTCGGCTTGCCAAAAATCTCCCCACCCTCCAATTTTACCCTCCTGAGGGCTCATAATTTATATTGTACAGACCCGCAGGCTCAAAGATGCCAACTTTGGCATTCAAACTTATTGAAATGGAGGCTTGACAAAAATCTTTTCCCCTAATTTTACCCTTCCAATCCAAGGGCTCATAATTATTGTACAGACCCGTATATATAAAATAGGCCTACAATATCTCCAATGACAATGTCCGACTGCCCAGACTCAAATAGGCAAACTTTAATTGACTTCAAACCTATTGAAAATGGAGAAAAATGTAAAATGCACTGAATTTATTCACATTTTGCAAGATGCAAAGTCATGTTAATAAAAAAAAATCTATGAGTAAACAGGGTCCTTATAAAATTTGAAGCTTCACTACAAGCTACTACATTTAGATATATTTTGAATTTGTGAGACGTTTAAGCTTACCTACTGTGCACTGAGGAAATACGGGTCGTTTTGGGAAAAATCATGCCCGGCCGTATACAAATCGTATTTTGCTTTGTAATTTCACTTTCAGTGAACCAATCCTCCGTCTCAGAATTTTTTAATAAGAAAACACCACTCCAAACATTATTTCTTAGTTTCAGGTCCTAAAATGAAAAACTCAGCTTGCCACTGGCATGGTTTTGGCAACATTTTTACACTAAAATTATGAGGAAATTTACGTTCATTTTTTGGACATGAAGACGGAATGTAAAACGATGTTTTTCGATATTATTTTTTCAAACCAAGCCAAACCATTAATGCTGACAAAAGTCATGACTGTAGTGATTATATTCGTCAAGTTAGTTTCATCCGATCGCGTTATTTATAGACGGTAAAAAGGTGAAATTTCAGTATAGTTTCCATGTACGAACTCTTTGTTTACATCAAAAAGTGACATTTCCGATTTCTTCAAAGTTCCCGGTCCGCGCATGCGCCGTGCGTTTGTCCTATGTCAAGGCGGGAAGTGTCGTGTTATCAAGCTGCAACGATCATTTAATATTTACCACATTTCTACAGTTACTAGGATAGTATAAACCAAGCACAATGGCGCAGCGATCTATTATGTAAGTTATATTTCAGATTTAGCTGTTTGGGCAGTGTGAATGCTTGAATGTAGGCCGGCCGAGTCATGTCATCATGTCATGCGAGTAACTTCAGTAAGCTTAATTAAAAGTTAATTTTTTTATTACTTCCGGGCGTGATTAGCTGTCTGTCTGTCTGTCTTATTGGAAACTCCCGGAGGAACTCGGCAGGGGCGATTTTCATCGCCATTTCACCAAGCTGACACAGGGTCAATTTCTACAAACTTTTACGTCTATTTGGAAACATCATAGCCTGATGGTCCATTTTTGGACGGTACCGTAACATGGGGTTATATCCAGGCTGGACACATCACACTACCGTGTGATGTGTCCAGTTCGTCGCCGAACTTGCATATAAGATGGAGAGCTTAGCATAATGGCCTGCCTATTTACGCTTCCTGAAAACACTCTTGCACATAACATACAAAACCACAAATTCACTAACTTCAACTTGCACTACCGACACCATGAAAAATATTTTAATTATTACCGATCCTTCAGAATACTTGCAAATATTGGCAGTTTCATAAAATCCTGCTGCTGAAAATCGTAAATTCCACAATCTTCTGTCATTTCCAGGTCAGTAATCACAGGTGGGCGAATCTACCAGCGTGACAAGACCAGAGATAATAAAAAGGATGAGAGGCCACGCCGTACAAATAGCTAGCCTGATTGGCAAGCGTCGTCGCTGGCCAGATCTTCTACAGTCGTGTATGATGAGTAGAGACCATAGAGCCCTATATAGGGCTCTGTGGAAGAAACAGTTCCTAATTTTGAAGCCATGGATAATATATTCATTTATACGAGAACCATATTTTTTGTACCAATCACAGAACAGAATTTCACTTACTCACAGCTGTCAATCATTCTTGTGAAACGTAAGCTCCGCCTAGTATCAAGGTCTTCTTCTGCGCATTGGTTGTGCGATTAACTAGCCTCCAGCACAAATCCTGTGCACACGATCAGGTTGGATGGGCGGTTTACGCCTGGTTTACACAACAGGAACTGCGATGCATCCTAAACTGGATCGTTTCCGTGTATTCGCATTGCATGGTGGGTAATCGCCTGCCAATTTGCGTAGCTCCACGTTCACAACAGTTTAAAATCAACACAGGTAAATCCATATAAAAATTAACATGGACACAAAATTGACATAGCTTATGTAATTCAAATAATAAAATAATAAAATGTAATATTATCATGATAGATGCACGTTTAATTAAAACTTGAAAAGATTATTAAGTCCAATAATTTGTTTGTGTTAGTTTGCACGAGTCACAAAATGGCGACCCATCACGCATTTTCTGCATGTGCCGACATTAGTAACTCATAGTGACTGTCCTCAAACTAGCGCCAGTGTGTCTCAGGCCTGATAACGACCCCAGGTAATTTTATGCAGAAAGTTTTCTTGCGAACAGCTGCAGGTGACAATTAAACAATGAACACGGCTTGTTTATGTACATGCGTGGGGAGGCTTGTCGTCAGCTGACGTGTTTTGGACATGTTGCGGCGTAAAAAAAGTGTCGTTTTTCTTCATGAAAAATACCAGCGATGACCAGTTTTTTGTGGGCTATTTGATTTACAGGTATGTCGGTTCGTCATAGGGTAGAAATGATAGCTGTACAATTTGTATAAGATACAGTTTAACATAGGCCTAAACATTTATGGGCACAAATCGACCTTCCGTATTATGCACAAGTATGTGGAAGTGGCAGGCATAACATGGGGTGGCTTTGGACAATTTTGATGTATTGTCGTAAATATTTTTATAATGATCAGTAGAATTCTGAGTTTCATGTTGGGTTTGGCAAGTATCAATAAAGGACAGTTCATGCCCATAAGGTCAACTCGAGTTTATTTTATTTTACGATAATTTTGGGGGGGCAAAGTTTGTCCAAAGTCACCCCTTAAACAATGAACACGGTGACAGCGATGGTGAAAAAATATTTCATTATTTATCTTGCATGGTTGTTTTATTATTAACACGTGCACCCTGTGATGATTTTTACCAGCAACCTCCAGTTTGTGCAAGTAGACAAACTAATTTCCGTATAAATATTGCTTCCAAAGATGTGCTAGTGGAGAGTAAGTTTGGTTTGTAAAAAGTAGTGTGCAATAGAACACACAGACACCGTGTATTTATATGGAAAAGTGGTTCTCCAAAGACTATCATGCACTTCTGGTGCTTTCATATGTTGCACAACCTATAGGTTAATTTGAAGATTCCAAAGAAGATGTGCTTAATTAAAATTTGTTTTGAAGTGAAGCATGGTCATTACTAACTATACTTTATTATTTTATTTGGGCCTCAAAACATAGCATTCCGTAATTAACTTTGCACCGATAACGAAAGTTTGAAAATAATGAATAATGAATAATGAAACAGTCACCTACCCAGTCATGAAAAACTATGTAACGGGAAACTGGGGATCAACTTTCATTAGCCTTACCACATAAGAACATACAAAAATATTCTTAGAAATATTAAAAGGTAAAACAGCATACATGAAATAATAGTTTTTCCCATGTGTGTCCAAAGTCACCCCAGTGTCCAAAGTCACCCCATTTTACGGTACAATGATTACTCTAGGGTCTGTTGAGTAGAAGCAATGGCCGAGATGGGGTTCGAACCCACAACCTTACGATCATGAGTCCAATGCTCTAACCATTGCGCCACACGACCCATTGAGATACTCTAGCTAAAATACAGGTTTACATTTACTATCTTACATTATCTTGCTGTATTTCAGCTAGAGCTCCAAACGACAAGCTTCCGGGTTTTTTTTGAGAACAATACTGTTAGTGTTACGTAAGATGAAGAAGAAACCCGCCTCGGAGCCCGCCCCTACTCATTATTTCATTGTACTTATTGCAATTTGCCTCACACATTACGTAATCAACACAAAGCTTTTGTGAGGATTAGTGAGTGGATAAGAAATTGACAGTGGAGGATCTGAAGGACACGCCGATTGTTAGTTGTCAATCATGAATTGCCGCAACGTATTAATATTTTACTGCATGGCATTCCGCAAACACCAAGACAAATTATGCCGTATTTTTCCAAAGATCATCTCATATGAAGTAAGCTGAATGCGATGATCTGTACTTTTGTAACATTCCGATCGCTTTTGATCACCTATTATCGGCGAATTTGCTTGAAAACACATGAGTTCATGTTGTGTAAACATAATTAGCATAGACACAAATGAAATTACGATGCAATACAATGCAATTTGAATGCGCAGCAGATCTATAGAAATAACGTTGCCCGGTTTTATGCAGAATTAGACCCTGTCTGGGCGTGATCTACCCTGAGTAAAGATAAACACTTGTGCTGAACGTCAAATTGGTCACTTATCGCTCACTGTTCAAAATGTGACATCTACACCAATTACAGTCCCCGAAACTGTCTACTTTTTAGCCGACCTCAATTCCGAAACATTTAGTGATAGTTAAAAATGCGGCGATCTTTTCCTTTAGACCACCCTCGCTTTATAGGGACTAAATTATTACTTTTGCATCAAGGTTTACTTTTGCATCAAGGTTAAACAGTTGTCAAACACTTTGAAGTCAAGGTTTAATGTATTGGAAGGAGGGCAGGGCTTCGAATAATGAGGGAAATTATGGGGTAAAAAACAAGGTTAAAATAATTTTTGAAAACAAGTGAAAACAGCTATTCAGCTAGGAAGTTTTTGTCTAAAAAATGATTAAAAAATAATCGAAAAAGCAAAAAACATACCTTCATAAAATCAGCATCACTTCCGTCACATGAAAAGATGATCAAATGAGTGAAAAGTGGCATAGAATTCGTGAAATGGAAGAATTTTCCCAGCAAAATATGTTACGTTTTTTCGAGAAATTTGCCATCTTGAATAAATGCAGAATTGCGTCAGGCAGTAAAAAACTGTTAAACGCACTTGAAAATGCATGGTACGCTAGCGTAAATTACCGCCAAAATGAGCGTACATCAAGTTCTTAGTGTTACGCGAACGTTTCGGAGATGGCATCACCGGTTTTGCAACTAGCTCTTTTACGTCCGAAATGGCGATAAAAACATGCGATTTTGGAACAAAATAAAGCTTGTTTGATGAAATAAAAGGTACGTTTGTATAGCTAAAAACATGTTTAACCTTGATGCAAAAGTTTAATTTGATAAATTCGTAGTTTTAACCCTATATAGCTCGGGTGGTCTAAAAGAAAAGATCGCCAAAAATGCGATCCCCAACCTTTTGGTTACCTTTGGACGAATTTGTAGAAATCTCCGCGGAGTCTCCGTGTCTGAATTTCCCCATGAATATGCATATCTCTGACCCCTGTAAGGTCAAAAACGTGGCGTTGATTTCAACCAATCCGATCCACCGATTGTGACCTTTTCATGAATATTTAATATTTAATAAGCAGCTTGATACTGACGTCATGGTTGTCAACTTTTGTGTTGAGTTGGGGGACCGGGTGTCATACTGTGTGCAGTGCAAATGTGGCGAGTCACAACAAGGTCCATCACTCCTTATTTTCACCCCTGCAAGCCTTGAAATAAGCGGGAGCGGGGAGCAAATTTACCCTCGTAAAGCCACCAATTGCTCCTGGTCCTTGTAAAATTCACATGAACCAGGAGCAATTTTCTAAAATAAATTGCTCCTGGTTACAGTTTTGCACTTGATGCAGTCGTGCTGGTATGCTGTATTGTATATATGCAGAAAAGGATTTAATATTGAAAATTGCTCCTGTTTCTTCTGAAATTGCTCCTGGTTCTTGTAAAATCCCAGTGAACCAGGAGCAATGTTCAAAACAAATTGCTCCTGGTTCCAATCTGCTTATTTCAAGGCTTGCACCCCTGGGGAACATACTTAAATCTACAAGCACTCCCTGTTGACACAGATAAAGAAAGTTTACATACCGGTATATATGCATTGTGATATACATGTGTGATCGAATTTTCTATTATACACGCACGGTTCACCTGGATCATAATTGTGTTCCTTTATATAATTGCAATTCTCAAAATTAAATATATCACAATTTTAACTTTCGATTTAAAAATCGTTACGCCAAAAATGCAGTAAAAATGTATCCAGAGCAAACAGTGATGGCTGCTAATTAGCTATTATTATATGCGTAGCTATTGAAAAAAGAGAGGATTTCAAGTTAGTGTACAAAACCTTGGTTTTACCTCAAAACAAATCGAATTTCCTTGTAATAGTAACACCATATGGGCAGGGACAGGCGATTTGCGCGGAAAAAAATAGCAAATTGCCCGGAACTATTTTTTCAGTGCAAATCATGTATCCCTGCCCATAGGGAAAAAAAAGCAAGTTCCGCGCAAATCGCCTGTCCCTGCATATGGGATACTAGAGCATGCGCAAATCGTAATAATGTGTAGAATAGAACTTGATGGTATCTCATATGATAGTCGTACTATACTTAGCTTGAGTCGCTCGGCCTATCTCGAACAAAATCGCCATGCGTAGCTAATAGAAAAAAGAGGGGATTCGCCGTACTATCACAGCAATTTTTGACACGAAGATATAGGGATGATGACGGTGTGCACAGGTAATAAAGTGAGATTCAATGGGGGGTTTCCAGTTCCCTAGCATGTGTATACAGACAAGTGCATGGCAGCGTGATTGGAGTGCACATGTTTTATCTGCAGTTTACAGTCTTACAGTGGCTTAGCTAGTGGGCTCTGATTGGCGTTCATAAAAAGTTAACCAGAAGAAATCATCATACGGTTGAAAATATTCTTGAAAATTATTTAGTCTGATGTTTTAAAAAGAGTTGCTATTCTGATGAAAACACCAGTGTAAAGGTCAAACGTCACTAAAACATGAGGAATAACATCAGAAATCATTCAAAATGAACAAAATCCACAGTTTAAAGGGTGATCACTTTTTTTTTTTTTTTTTTTTCACTTTTTTTTACTTCTACTTTTTTACACACACCTATCTCTGGGTCACACAAAGGTACTTGAAAATTAATTTTTGTGTACTTGAAAGTCCTTGAAAAGTCCTTGAATTTGAAATAGAGGTGGGTGCATGCACCCTGCATCTATTAGTATTATCAATAGAGATTGCTGATGAAAGTCAAAGTACAGTGTTGACTGAAAATTCCAGGTGCGCATTTTTTTAATTTTTTTTTTAAAGATTTAAACCACTAAAATTATCATTGATTCTTCTTTTTCTCCAGGTCATTTTTCAGTCCGAAACCAGCGGCTAAGGTCAGCAAGGAAAAGGACAAGAAAACTGTGAATGGGTAAGTTACATGACCCTAATGGGCTATTCCAGTTGAAATCCATACACCCCCTAGGGAAAACATGGCCTTTAAAATCTTTCACACAGGGGGTATTGATTTCAAATGGAGTCACCCATTCAGGTAACTCCATTTGATTCACACTTCCTGTTTGGAAGATTAAGGTCATGTCTTCTCAGTTGGAATAGTGCAATATTGTCACAGGGCGGGAAAAACCTCATGTACTTTTTGCCCCTGAACATGGATGAAGCAAATCATTCAATATAAAGTCTATGCCTACAAGGCTTTATCCATGTTCAAGGGCCAAAAGTAAATATGAGGTGTTTTCTGCATGTACTTTTGGCCCTTAAACATGAATGAAGCAACCTCTTCAATATAAAGTCTACACCTACATGTACAAGGCTTTATCCATGTTCAAGGGCCAAAAGTACATAATGAGCTTTTTCCCCCAGTGACGATATGTTAAACATGTGTTGCCCTGATCGGAACTGGCTGTGAGCTCTTCGTCATCATCTGCATAGACCCCACAATTCAACTGCAGTAATGGAGAGACCAGATAATTGTCCTTGGTAGCATAGTAAGATGCTGATTGGATGGGCATAATTTGTATTGTGGTTCCCTTGATTTGTGTTAGGTACGTATACAATGTACATAGATTGGGCACAATATTTGGAACCATAATGGAATTTGGTCATTTGTATCAACTTCTATGGTTCCCAGTGGGTTCGTAGTTTGAAATTGGAGACCAACATGTGGAACCAGGAAGAGATTGAGAACCAGGAAAAGCGGAATACTAGTATCCTCTGTGTCCCTTTAAACATTAACATGCTACAACAAAATGAGGAGTTTCTAGACATCCTGGCTGCTGAGTTGATCAATGAGGAGTTTCTAGACATCCTGGCTGCTGAGTTGATCAATGTTCTTTTTGTTTGCCACGCACCTGTACAAGCCAGTAGTATGTCCTTGGTGAATGGTCCATTCACAAAGGACATACAGACGATACTATTTGCTTGAAACAAAAACATTAACGCAGCAGCCAGGGCATCTGAAAACTACCAACTTGTGACTTTACGCTAATTAAGTTTGGGCTGGTCACATTTTAGTGGTTGATTATGATTGAGGGTAGTACATGATGTGTGGATGGATTAAAGCAATTTTATTTTTTAGCCAATGAAAACACAAGGGCACTATTTGATTATATTACATGTTCATAATGCATGCAGTGCAATTTGATAAAAATAGAGTTGACTTCTGATGTCATTGCCTGGCAGCATGCGCAAGCATCATCACAATTTTCATTGTTTTTTGCCTGACAGTATGTGCACGCATCATTTTGTTCAGGGCTCATGCTTTTAAACATCCCGCCAGCTCACAATGTTATTGAACTGTGCAGTTTGCTCAAGCATATCGATATACCAATCCCTTGACTTAAACATTGAGGTCAATCTATAGAATTTGTCTTTTAATGACCATAAATGGGGATTATAGCTACAGTCACAACTATAAACACATGTTTCTGAAAAAAATTTCCTAAAAATAAAAATGGACACAATCATGTTTTCCAACACACATTTTTATCTTCACATTTTATTTTAAACGGTCTACCCCAGATCAAGGTGGACAATAAGAACCAGGTAACCTGAGGATTTGGTCATTTTGTAGGGGGGCAAGGACAGATGGGGAGAGGGAAAGGGGAATTTAAGTGACAAGTGTACTCCTATCTGGCATCACACTAATTTTAAATTTGAATACAAAATTCTTAAAGTTTTTATAACAAGTACTTTTTATTAGACATGCACAGTAAAAACACTTTGTTTCCACGGAAGCATGCAAATGTCTTGAATTGCTTTTTTAAGCACACAACATTCATTTACTGACAACATATTCATTGAATTTTTTATTTTAAATGCGCAGTATGCTCTAGATCAAGTGGAATGTTGGAAAGAAGTTTGTACATTCAGATCATTAGCAAAATAAATTCCAAAATGGTGTCTTTCAAAAATTTACTACAGGCTTCTATGGAAAATATGTCAAAATATTAAAAACTCTTCATGTGTCTTCAGAAATTAGATTCAGATTTTGCATTTTGGGAGTTTATTTCAAATTTTGCTAAAACATGTGAAATTGTGAAATCAGTCATTTTTTGCCCAAATTGATAGATTTTGAGTTTTTTTTAATATGTTTGCAAAAAATCATCAAATTTTTGCCAGATTTTGTAAGCTTTGGCTGATATTTTAGGCTTTTTAGCTTCTACCTCATGCTAAAATTGTACGCACACCAGGGTTTGATTTACTTTGAAAACCTTGCATAGCAATTTTTAGCGAAAATATTATTTAGGTGATGTTCTTATAATATTAGCATATGTTTACATTGTAAAATATTGCTATACAAGCTGATATTTGTGTAGCAGGTTGTCCAAAATGGGGAGCATTTTGCTCCACGGCACAAGTTAAATCGAACCCTGACGCACACATGTACAGCATATGAAAAAGTATACCAAAATAATAAGTTTTACTGTCAAAAAGCTTTACAGTTTAATCTCAAGGGCTATTTGTTGGTGCTTTGATTTCAAAATGTACAAAGTGCACACCTGTACCCACCTTTCCTTTTCACTATTAAGTGAGTATTAAGAGCCTCCCCGGCCCTTGGATTGTATTACAAAAAATTGTAAATCACAAAAAAAAAATCCTCAAATGTCAAAAATGCATGAATTGCACGTGCAGCCAAAATATGTGATTTGCGCCACAAATAACACAAAATTTTTGCGTATTTGTAACAGCCCTAATTTAGTCCATCAAAAATGGTGGTACATAGCCGCTACCATCCATCCAGGAAAACGTATGAATTCCGGCGTGACCCCAGCCAACCAGGTGTGACCTGAGAGATTCAGCATGTATTTAATACTAAACGGGTTGATATGATGTCTACCGTCGACGTCCGAGTAGCCGTGCTCATTGGCGACCCACGTAGTGTGGACTATCTTGCCTGATTTCTTCATGATGTTGGGATCTGCAATGAAATAGCGAAAAAAAATTTCTAAATTAAATTTCGCACTAAGGGGCATTCGGTGAGAGCAAAATGTAACAAATATGGGGTCAATGGGTGAGAACATGATTTTTGGCATTCGGTGAGAGCAAAATGTAAAAAATATGGGGTCATTGGGTGAGAACATGATTTTTGGCATTCGGTGAGAGCAAAATGTAAAAAATATGGGGTCATTGGGTGAGAACATGACCTTTAAATGGAATCTTTGGGTGAGAACCGAAACAGCGCCACAGAAACCTCGAAAATCGAATTTCTAGTTCTAAATGGCGTCAAATTTCTAAAGTTGTTTTTTCAAAATAAGTAAGGGTCTTTGGGTGACAGATCAAATGGAAAAATAGAGGTTCTTCGGGTGACAGAGCATGTGTTCGTAAAAAAATATGGGGTCTTTGGATGGCAGCGATGCTGAAAAAGGGGGTCTTAACAGCCCTACATACATACGTGTCACCTCCAAAGTTGAAGTGCCCCCACCCCCGGAATTAACCACCCATGCCCCTACAAGCACATACCCAGTGACTACACAACAAGCAAACTGATATTTTTAACTGCCCATTTAAATTTGGATCATGGTCTGAAACATATGGCACACTGATGATGGATGAATATTTTGGGAAATTTCTTACGTAAACATGCAAAAGTTTATTTAATGTAAAAAATAAGTGCTCACCAACCCCACCCAAAATGACTTTGTTAAGCGCCCTGGTCGGTTAAAGGAAGTGTCCGGCAATCACAACATTATGTCATGTATGTTAGAAAAATAATTATCAACACGCGATATTCAAAATTCCCGCGCCGAAATTGTCTAGAGTGATGACGTCCTGATAATTCAATGAAGTCTGACGACATTTGAGCACAAATAACCATGACGTCACTGCTCTAGAAAATTTCGGTGCAGGAATTTTGAATATTGTGTGTTGAGAGATTGCCGTTTTTATTCGTTTTTATGGTTAATATGAGTTTGTTTTAAATAAAACCATGTGATTCGTGCTTGATAATTATTTTTGTAACATGTATAAGACATAATGTTGTAATTGCCGGACACTTCCTTTAATGTTGTATTGCTCCTCTTGTTGACTCAATGATGCTTAATATATTGTTGTAACACTTAAAAAAAAAAAAAAAAGAAAAAAAAAAAAAAGGAAAAAAAAAAAAAAAAAAAAAAAAAAAAAAAAAAAAAAAAAAAAAAAAAAAAGGGGGAAAAAAAGTAAAAAAAGTAAAAATTATGTTTAAAAAAAAATATTGTGCGGATTTGGAGAGTCCCTTGACCTAGAGTGAAGTACTGCAATCATTTGTGGTTGATTGTAAAAAATTTGGAAAAAAGTTACCAAAAAATTACAAGTTTGTATCCAAATGGGACCGAATCCACCCATTTGTAATTTGTGTTCACTGCATAATCTATTGAAGATATAAAAATTGGTTTTTTTGTACACAAGTCTATATCTAAAATAGATTTTGAAGTGAACACAAGTGGTCCCATTTGGATGCAAACTTGTAATTTTTTGGTACCGGTAACTTTTTTCCAAATTTTTAAAAATCATCAAAAAACGCATTTGGAGCCAAAATACACAAATTGCAGCGCAAATAACGCAATTGTGTATTCTTAGCAGCCCTAATTTTGCAGCTCTTCTTTTCACATTTCAATTGATATCCTGGGTGTCAAATTGAAAATTATGATTTATTTTTTTTTCTTTTTTTTTTTTGAACTGGCGACAGGGTGCATTTAGATTTTGGTACAATAAAATGTCTAGTTTTTATGTTTTGTTTTGCTTAGAACTGGCTCAGTTCCTCGGACTATGAGGCCGCCAGAGGACTACTTCCAGCGGGTACTTGTCACGGCACTGGGTCCAGGGCTAGTTTTGCTCATTGCTCAGTACAAAACTTTTAAAACCTTTCTTAGTTTCTTAGTCTTAAATATTACAGTAGCAATTTAGCCCCAAGGTTCTGTTTTCATATCATACCTACCTGCAGCTAGATGTACAACAGCTTTGCCAGCAAACTCGGGAGTCTCTCCCGTTTCTATCATTCTCTTCATCTGAAATACATACATATGATCACATTAAAAATGTGAATGAAAATTTGCTGTTTCTGTGTATCATGGTCAAACTATAAAACTTCATCAATTTAGGACTGTACATAGATTGAATATGATATTTTGGTGAAGTGGCAACAACTTCAGCTAATTTTGGTGTTTTAATGAACCTATGATTCAAATTTGGAAACCATGGTTTTATTTATACCAGTGTGAGCAGTTAATGCTGCCCAGGGATAGCTCCTGGGGATATCTTTTACCACAGAACAATGATCTATCAGACAGTGTCCGAAATAAGGAAAATATAGAGGTTGTCCCGAGGATAACTAAAGCATAAATTCTGCTTGTCCTCAAAACATTTTGGTTATCCCCATAATGTGTCATATTTTAGAGTGTTAAGGGCTGGGGTATGAACGTTTGGACAGTATTTATTTTGGGACATCAGAGCACATCAGACATATCGAATTGCATTCTGAATCGAAGAATGTCATTCTGATATCAAATAATTTTGATTTTTGAAATTAGCAATTTAATACACATTTTATGGCAAATCATTAAAATTGATATTTTGATATTTAACAGTACTTGAAGTAAACTTTAGAAATCTGATGATTTATACTTAAAGTGTATGTAGGTGGGATGAAAAGCCGACGATCAATTGAAAATTTTGACCTTTCGTATTGAAGATATGGATTTTTTTTCCCAAAACACCAAAAAAAAATTAGGTCTTTTTGGGAAAAAATCCATATCTTCAATATGAAAGGTCAAAATTTTCAATTGACCGTCGGCTTTTCCTCCCTGCTACATACACTTTAAGAATATAACATTAGATTTATATAATTTACGCCGAGGACTGTTATATATATCAAAATTTGAAAAATATCAAATTTTTATAATTTGTCATAAAATTTGTATTATATTGTGATTTTCAAAAATGAAAATTATTTGATATCAGAAAGACATGCTTCAGATTCAGAATGCAATTCGATAGGTCTGAGGTGCTCTCATGTCCTACACAAAAATACTGTCGAAACATAATAAACGCTCATTTTAGATCCCTTAACATTTTATAGTTTATAGTTGTAGTTGTAGTTTATAGTTGTAGTTATAGTTGTAGTTGTAGTTATAGTTGGAATTATAGTTGAGTTTATAGTTGTAGTTGTAATTATAGTTGAGTTTATAGTTGTAGTTGTAATTATAGTTGAGTTTATAGTTGTAGTTGTAATTATAGTTGAGTTTATAGTTGTAGTTGGAATTATAGTTGAGTTTATAGTTGGCAAGATCGAGTTATATAACTAAAGACATATCGACATTCTCTGTACCATTGTTGAAATTATGCCATAGCTTCCCATAATGCATTGTTGAAACTATATGCTATACCTATACTCTGTAGCGGAATGTCTTCCCATAATGCATTGCTGTAGATTGTATTGGAATGCTTTCCCATAATGCATTGTTGGAATTCTTGCCCATAATGCATTTTTAAAACCATGTTATGTTAAATAGGCCTACATGCATCAGCTGTACCTCATATTCCCATACAAAGTATTGATGAAATGTCATAGCTTCCCATAATGCATTGTTGATACTATGCTATACCTGTAGTCAAATGCCTTCCATAATGCATTCCGTACCCTGTACTGGAATGCTTTCCCATAATGCATTGTTGAAACTATATGCTATACCTATACTCATAATGCATTGCTGTAGATTGTATTTGAATGCTTTCCCATAATGCATTGTTGGAACTCTTGCCCATAATGCATTGTTGGAACTCTTGCCCATAATGCATTTCCATAATGCATTGTTGGAACTCTTGCCCATAATGCATTTTTAAAACCATGTTATTGTCATGTTAAATACGGTCATTTTCACAGTAAAGGGTGTAACTTTTGATTTTTAGGGTCAAAATTTCAAACCACTTAAATATGCTTCTGTTTACTGAAATCATGCATAGAAGCAACGTAAATTCCAGTAAAATAATGTTTCAAGGCTTAAACCTTTTGATTTCTAATAAAAAATTTGACATTTCCATAAAATTTTGGTTAAAATCCAAGAAAAAATGTATTTTACATAAACTCAGAAAATTATGACATGAAAGCTGGAATACATGTGAAATCCCATTCCAAAGTAAGTCAACAGATATAAGTTACATTTTATACCATGTTTTGCTATGTTTGTATTATTGCAGTTTTGAACATTTTTAACATCAAGTGTCATTTACAATGGAAATTTCCTAACCTTAAACATATTTTTAATTAGGTTCCTAAAATAATTTGAATGTCTAACTTCATGTACAAATACTACTTGATGAAAGGAACCTCCCAGCCAAGTTTCACAGAAATTGGAATTATTTTTTAGAATTGGCAATTCAAGCGATTTGTGTTTCAAATTTTAAAAGCTTGCAAATCGACTAATTTTTGTTACCCATTTCAAGTTAAGATATCAACTGTTATGAATCAAGAAGAAGTGAAGAAATAACCAAGAATTATGAACCAAAGCTATACCCACAAAGTTTGTTAACAATTGTTAACGGAAAATGAAGCCTCGAAACGACAAATATCGAAGTCCGGTTCTCAAAAATACAGGGCTGTTCAAAATTAAATCTAATGTGGCAGTGTTTACTGAACATATGACCGCACTTTCAGGATAAGAAAAATTATCCATGAACTAACTGAAGAAAACACAGGGTTTTACAAAAATGTTACTGTTTTTTATAGTTTTTCAAAATGGCAATATTAAGTACATTTAAGCCTGCTAAAACTGAACGCAATAACTCCCAAAGATGATTATGCTACCCAAGGTAGCTGCTAACTAGATGACTTATGTGGCCAAAAATCATGGAATTCTGTGGCTTTATTAGAACACTACGGATCAAAATGTTAAAAATCCAAAGTTACACCCTTTACCGTGAAAATGACCATACATGTACACTATGTATTCTTCCCAGAATGCATCAGTTGTACCTTATATTCCCATACAAAGTATTGATGAAATTATGCCTTTTTGTCAAGGTAAACAAAGAAACTAAACTGGGGTCCTGGGAGTTCTATAACTTCATGCTTGGAGTTGAGACACACAAGCCGTGTTCAGACGGGCTTAGGGGGTAAGTTCGTGTTAAGCTAACACGACGCTACCTCTAAGGTAGCTTCGTGTTAGCGACCGTCTGAACAAGTATCGTGTTAACTACCTCGAAGCTTAACACGGAAGATTTACCACAGAGAAATCTCTGTGGTAGCGCTAACACTGAAGCGATCGTTCCGTGTTAGTGCCCGTATGAACAAGATTCTGGGGTAAGCTTGACCTTATGGATACAACACTTACAATTTCGCAGTATTTTAAATTTCTTTAGCATAAATTCACAATAATTTATCTCCGTTTCTCACCGAGAATGAACATGATGAAAAAAGCACCACAAAAACGAAAACAAAAACCCAAACAAACAAAATAAAAAACCTAACCAAACAAAACATTAAACTGGTCAAAAGAAGAAACGGAAGAGCTGATATTAGTGTCTTGAAAGACAAAAAAATTGAGTGGAGAAGAAAATAACAGCTAAAAACATGTGTAATTGCCCTGAAACTAAGAGACATCGGCTTCCACAGTGACTTGCAGTATAGCAAACGGCCCTAAAACTTCCAGGAAATTCCTATATTTACCACGAAGTAAAGACCGAGCCGTGCAGCTAACACTGAGTGCTTAGAGTTAAAGACCATGAGGAAGGACCGTGTGGACAAGTATCCGTGTTAAGTCATGACCTTGCACTACCTCCGTATTACGGTAACACGGAGGTAAGCTCCCGTGTGATCATGCCTACAGTGAGGAGTCATCATGTTAAACAGGAAATTAAAGCCTCTGGGTGGTCAAATCATGGCCAAAACAGCAACCCATTATGCAATTTATAGATAGCTCATGTCACTTCATGACTTAATTAATTTTTATAGCATGATCCTTCATCAATTCAAAGACCCAGAAGAGCAGAGGCATACCAGCATCAGCAGTAATGGGGAGTGGGAGAGGCTGGTCCGGGGGGGGGCACTCAACACAAATGACCATACAGGTATGCTCCCCGGAGAGATTTCGCAGCTCCGAAAGACCCCCTATATTTGACCAAAATAGAACTCAAAAGACCCCCTTTTATCGGTACGCAGTCAGCTCCCAAAGACCCACCACCTCAAAATTTCGGGGGAGCATACCCACCAAATTTTTTGATGTGCCCCCCCCCCCCCGGGGGGGCTGGTCGATATTGCCTCGGCTCAAAATACTGGGACAAAATTGACCAAAAGTATCTTCTTTTGGCCTGGTTAGACCACAATTTTTAAACATTCTAATTTTGACCAAAAATTTCTCAGTGAATATCAACAATATTTTAGTAGAGGGACAGCAGGAAGATTTGGACATTTTTCACCTCTTGGCCCCTTCTTAATTCTCCCACTCCTGTAGAAGAGTTTATACGCTGTCTTTTGAAGGTGAAAATAAATAGGGTTGTGGTTTTACTTTTGGCTCCATCACCCAAACACCCCTCATTTGGACTGTGCACTAATTATGAGCTGTGGGGATTTGACACTTTAAAAGAGGGGACAGTACCCCGGGCAGTACAGAAATGTGTGCAAAATGTCATGCTTGCTATGCTCACAAATAAACTATTTAGGGATCGTTCACAAACACTTGTAAGGGGGGGCCTGATGCAAAAAAAAGGGGCACCATTATGTATCATTGGCCCCTGGGCACCACAACCCCTGAACTACCACTGAATACTAATTAAACTAATAGAGTGCAATTTGCACTAATTATGTTATGCTAAATGGTACTAAATGGCACAATTGTTTTTAAGTACTGCATTGTTACACCCACCCCACTATCATGACTATTTTAGCAGTATAGGCAATTAGGCATGGTAGGTGATCAGATCTATACCAAGTCACAGCACAGATCCTGGAATTTATTTCCAGGGTCTGTTTTCACAACTACTCATGCTAATAGTCTCCCACAGTGAAAACATTTAATATGGCCATAAAACTAATTCCCCTTTGTTGTGCCCTCAAGTAATTTACCCAGGTCTTCCAGAAAAAAAGAGTATCTGATGTTGGAGTATAGTCTAAGAAGATTTGAATCTATATAGACCTAGGTTTTGAATTTACTAGGTTTAATACCTGATCATCATGAAAGATTTCTTACTTCTGTGATCATATGTAGCATAAGTGAAATATTCAACCCTAACTCTAAACCTACAACTACTATAAAGTAACTATAAACTCAACTATAACTCTAGACTCAACTATAACTCTCTAATTATAACTCTCAATCCAGCTACAATTCTAACTGCAACTATAAATGCAACTATAATCCAACTACAATTATAAATGATTATAAAAATGTGATTACAACTATATTAAACTACAACTATAACTACAATGTCAATGATAAAAATACATTTACTCCATATTTTAGAGGTAAAATATAGTGGTTGTCCAGGGGATAAGTACATAGCTCAATATGGTTGTCCCCAGTGATTTTTGGACAAGATGACAAGAGGATAAGTGCTTATTTCGAACACTGCTATCAGATAAAGGGGTGGGGGAAGGCACTTTAATACTAAACTAGGCTAATTTCATTTGCACAGAAAATCTCTTGTGTTGAAATATTGCATACCATTTTGGATGCTTTGTCATCAGCACTTTGATCTTCATTTCCTTTTCCGAAACTGAGAACATGTTCTGTTCTGACTGCTCCTGGCCATAAGGAGACATAGGCAATGTTGTGCTTCCTCAAGTCTATGGCACACTCTGAAGCCATACGATCACACTGGGAAGAAAAAAGAGGAAACATTCAATAGATTGGTTGCAATGTTAATGAGGAGACAGAGGCAATGCTGTGCTTTCTCAAGTCTATGGCACACTTTTGAGACTCATGGACTCTTTACCAGGCCTTAAAATGCTTTTTTAATTTTGAAGCAAGTGGAATAATTGCACATGATAATATGGTACAATAAAACATGTGATAGGAATGAATGATTGTGGAATCGATCTAGAGACCTGCCCCTCTGTCCTCCAACATGGCTGCCATATGTTATACAGTTATGGTTGGTTTATCCATGAGGTGTATAGTTCCGATTCAGAATTGTACTGATAGTTCCGATTCAGAATTGTACTGTTCTAGTCTTGATTCCATGCAAATTTCTTGTCTTGAAAATGTTGAAAGTGAATTTGTGGTAAATACCAATAAATGTACTTACCCCAGACTTGCCAATACAATAGGGTATTGTAGCAAAATGCATGAGACCCCCTGGAGATGACACATTGATGATGAGTCCTTGTTTAGCGGGTACCATCAGCCTAGCAGCATGCACTGCCGCTATATAGTGCCCTCTGAAATCAGGCAACAAATGTTAGGTTTAATTACTCAAATGAGTAAAGTGAACAAACCCAAAATATATATTTTTTGATTATGATGGCTATTTGGCTTTTTACCCCCCTATGGAAGACATGACCTTAATTTTCCACACCCTGAATTTCAAATGGATTAGCTGAATGGTTGACTCCATTTGAAATCTCTATCCCCTGTGTGAGAGATTAAGGTCATGGCTTTCAAATGGAATAGCCTACAACATGTATTTTGAACAGATTCTACATGTACAAAAAATAACCCTGTGTATTACTATTAGTATTACCATTAACAAATTATATTGTCCATCTTCCACCTCAACCTCCTCGCCTCCCATTTCCTCCCCTCCCTCTCCTCCCCTCCCCTCTCTTCCCCTTCCTCTTGTCCCCCTCTCCTCCACTTCCCCTCTCTACCCCTCCACCCCTCACTTTCCTTCCACCTCTCCCCGTTGTCATTTGGGAATCAAAAGTTATTGATAGCATCTTCCCCCTCCCCTCCCTTTTCCCTCTCCCTGAGTCCCTCCCCCCATCGCATCCCCTTGTCATCCCGGAATGGCTTACCTTAGACCAACTTTGTTGATAGTATCCCACATACCATCTTCCTCTTCCCAGAATGTGTTCCCTGCTTTGATACTTGCAGCTATAGCCTGATGAGAACAATTGGCAACAAGTAAACATGAATCCCCCACATACTGAATACTGTTACACTAGCTGCCAGAGAACCGAGTACGGCAGTATTCTGCTCTGATTGACGCGAACAGCACGTTAATGAGCTACATATGCTGACATTTGTGTTCCCTTCAAGAGCGCCGCTCTGCACCGACCAAATGTTTGACATGTAATGTGATTAGATTATCGGTTTGTTACCTAGCTGGGGGGTTTTCAACCCCCCGAGCTAGGTACTGTTTTGCTATCCGATTCTTCTTTACCTAGCTGGGGGGTTTTCAACCCCCCGAGCTAGGTACTGTTTTGCTATCCGATCTTTCTTCTTTCTGGCAATAAATTTCAAAATGCTTCTCCTCCTACATGTTACACCCTACAATTACGTAACTTGCACATATGTATCGACTATGTCCAGTGCCTATAGGGTCTAAACAGAATTGGGGTCAAATATCATTAAAGGGGCATTTCTGGTATTTAACCAAATATTTAACTCAAAATGCTTCTTCTGCCACATATTAAATAGCACAATGACGTAATTTGCATATATGCATCGGCTACCCCACACGCCTATAACTTGTACACAGAATTGGGGTCAAAGGTCATTAAGGGGGTAAAATCTTACAACTGCATTATCTGGACATCTGTAAGGGGTATGGGGCTCCAACTCGGAGACAAGAAATCTCATGACCAGGGGAACATTTCACAGGGGTCAGGTCAAAGGTCATGCAGAGGTCAAATTTTAGAAATGCATTTCCTGGACAACTGTAAGGGGTATGGGTCTCAAACTTGGTGACAACAAACTTAATGATCTGAGGAACATTTTGGGACACTTTGCAGGGGTCAGGTCAAAGGTTATCTGGGGTCAAATCTTATAATTTCATTTTCTGGACATCTGTAAGGGCTATATAGAGCTCAAACTCAGTGACAACAAATCTCACGACCAGGGGAATATTTGCAGGGGTCAGGTCAAAGGTCATGCTGAGGTCAAATCTTAGAAATGTACTTTATTGACATCTGTAAGGTGTATGAGCTCAAACTCGGTGACAACAAACTTGATCACCAGGGGAACATTTTGCAGGGTTCAGGTCAAAGGTCATCTGGGGTCAAATCGTAAAATTGTATTTTCTGGACATCTGTAAGGAGTACGGGGCTCAAACTTGGTGACAACAAACCTCATGACCAGGGAACATTTTGGAAAATTTTGCAGGGGTCAGCTACTTCCCCAACACCAACATGCCCAGCTAGGTTTGTGGTCTATGACCACCATTTGCCACTAGTTCTTTACCTAGCCCCCCCCCCCAGCTAGGTATTCTAATGCTATCCGATTCTGCTTTCTTCTGGCAACAAAAACTAGGTAATTTCAAAATGCTTCTCCTCCTACATGTTACACCCTACAATTCACGTAACTTGCACATATGTATCGCCTATATCGAAAGTGCCCATATGGTGCAAACAGAATTGGGATCAAAGGTCATTAAAGGGGCATTTCCGGTATATAACCAAATATCTTCAAAATGCTTCTTCTGCCACATATTACATAGCACAATGACGTCACTTACACATGGGCATCGGCTTTACCCAGTGCCCATACCTTGCACACAGAATTGGGGTCAAAGGTCATTAAGGGGTAAAATCTTACAATTGCATTATCTGGACATCTGTAAGGAGTATGGGGCTCAAACTCGATACAATAAATCTCATGACCAGGGGAACATTTTGCGGGGGTCAGGTCAAAGGTCATGCAGAGGTCAAATTTTAGAAACGCATTTCAATAGGAGAAAAAGAGGGCGCAATGAGGGGCCTCTTTTTTTGGGACACCCTGTATGTTGCTGAATGGAATACGGTATGGCACCAGACTAGATATTCATTTCCTCATTTTGACAAAATGAGAGGGTGGGATTTGGTATGGCGGCCATCTTAGATGTGAAAGGAAGGAAATCTTCCTATTTCTGGATTGTGTACAGGAAGTGTTTACAAACAAACACAAAACATACCGTGACACCACTGTAGGCATTGTTGACCAAAACATCAAGGCGGCCATTTTGTTCTGTTTTGACTCTTTCAAATAATTTGTTGACATCCTCATCGTTGCTATGGTCACATTGTACTGGGATGCATTTACCTCCTCGACTTTCAATCTGTTGTGGAAAAAGTAGATGAAAACTTTATATCTGATTCTGTGGGAAATAATCACACAGAGATTAGAGCCCAAGACCAACAACTCTGCCATATATTCCTATCCTACCTCAAAGATTCTGAGTGTGCTGATAAATGCTGGAGGTATGAAGGCCCCGGTCCCCGCACTCCTGCATCCGCAAGTATTCATGCTCGTCAAAAATTTCGCAAATTAAGGGGTGTTTTCAGATGCAGAAACACGATTTGCGAAACACAAAAAAACAGGTGTTTGAAATTGAAAAAAGGGTATTTATTTACTTACTTGCTTGCTTATGTCGACTCTTGTAGTCGGACTCCCATAATGGCTCTCAAACTGTTCTGTCAAGCCCGGGGTCACTCCCATTGTGGCCTGTACACCATCCGCGATAATAAAAACGTTTAATAAGGGTCGTTGTTCGGGGGTAGGCACGATACGCACGTATCGCATTTAGGGTGTCAAAAACATGAAAAATTGGAAAAAAGGGTAGCAAAATTGCAATTTCTAAATACGCGGAAATGAAATTTAGGGTATGAAATTTGATGTTAGGAATGAAATCCCTGTTTAGGGTGTCGTTTTAGCCAAGGGTTAAATCCTTGTTGAGGGTGCTTTTCAAAAGTTGATTATCGCGGATGGTGTACAGGCCACAATGGGAGTGACCCCCGGTGTCAAGCATACAATTCTTGATGTCTGGGCCTGTTAATCCTGTATCATCTGCCAACATCTTGATATAATCCTTCTTGGGTGCACCTCTTGTTCGCTTCCATGTTTGGGCTGCCACATAAGAACCCTTGAAGCTGCTTCCTCTTCGCTTCTTGCACAGTGCCCTGCAAACTTTAACCTTCTAATCCTGAGCCTCTCAGAGATTGGTAACAGATTCCCATATAGTTCTTTGTTGGTGGTGTGAGTTTGTCATGAGATATCTAGTGCCTTCCGTAAGAGACGGGTATAGCAGCCATCCATATCTTTTCTCATTTTGGTTGTTATTGTCCATGTTTCAGCGCCATACATGTATGTTAGTACCGATTCTACAGTGGTGGTAAACAACTTGATCTTTAGATCTCTTGGAAGATTACTTTTCCAGATCTTGTCCATGCTGTTGCATGCTTTCCAAGCAAGTGCCTTTCTGATGTTGAAGTCCTCACTACTGGCAGTCCATGCACCTAGATATTTGAGTCCTGTACTATCTCCAATTCGCTTCCGTCCAGTGTTTTTATTGAAGACGGAGTTTCCTTGTACAGCATTGCCTTGGTCTTCTTGGCATTCATTCCTAGTCCCACTTTCTGTGCAGCAGCTTCAACAAGATGTAACAGTTCTTGCTCGTCTTTGAGGTTGTCAGCTAGAAGAGCAATATCGTCTGCAAAATCCAAGTCTGTGATTGTGCATGGGCCTATTCGCCTACTTTTCCTGGGCTCAAGAGTAAAGCCAAGTCGCTCTTCATTGCCTTCCTTAAAACATATCAAGGACTACGATAAAGAGGAGTGGTGCCAGAGTGTCTCCCTGCAGAACTCCTGCTTGGATCTCAAAATCCTTAGTGACACCATCAGGTGATGTGACATGAGCTATAGTATGATGGTACATGCATCCTATGGCAGCCACTAGCCTCTCTGGGACTCCATATGCTCTCATTATGTCAAGCATTTTCCAATATCATCTATATAATACCTTTACAGTTTTAATCAATTTTTCAACATTAAAACATTGCTGGAAAATAACGAAACAAACTTTCTTATGCTCTCATGAAAAACCTGTACAAAATCCCCATAGGAAAAGTGACGGCACTGTGAATAATTAGCTAATTATGCCGTCAGTCCTTGACGACCACCATAACAACAGATGACGCCCAGGGTATTTGAACTCTTTTTCAAAACATATAATGCATAACAAATGATCAAGGTTATGAATTGTGATACCAGAGGAATAAATGTATCCCCCGATTACAACGGATTAGTAATTGTTATGCGATTATGTTATTTGCCATGATCCAAAATCTAACCGTGAAATTGCAAGATTATTGAATATTGACTAGGGATCTGTTCATGTTCAATATAATTTGAGAAAAAAGGAGATTCATGGCTCATCACCTGAAATCTGGACGGCCGGAAAAAAAAACAACGCCAAGATAATAATAACAACCGAATCCAAATAGCGAAATCAATTGAAATTAATTGACTATAACATAATGAATCTCTGCCTGTATTGATATTGAACAATATAAATTTATAACAAGCAGCATCGATTGTCGTTCCTAAGATTGAACAAAATTAGTTCTGGTGCCTTACCTCTTCAGCTGTTGATTGAAGGGTGCCCCCAACTTTTACATCACCACTTGGTGATAAGCCACAACAAAAAAAAAAAATGCAAAATAAACTAGATGCAAAATACATACAATGTAATTTTTTTTTTTTTTTTTTTTTTTTAGTTTTTAAGGAGCTGTGACAGACTTCAGAACTTTTTGTAACATGTTTTTTACATTTTGAAAGATGTGTTTGCTGGGTGAGCATGATTACTGTAGGTCTCGGACTCGCCAGCCTAGGTGGGGGGGGGGCACTCAAGTTTCATAGTGTACATGCATTACCAGCAAAATGAGAAAACAAGGGTCCTACAAACTTATGTATTTAAAGGTGGTACCATTCAAATAAAATCCTGCTTGGGTACCTTTCAGTCACCTGTGTAGCTACATGCTGGGGATCTTCTGCGTGGCATGCGAGGGGTCCGAGGTTCGAATCCCGGGGGCGCCAAGTGACTTTCTTCTTCATCTTCTCTCCTTTTTCGTTCCTTCTTTCCCTTCCGATAGCCAAAAAACCACGGGTAGGGTTAGGGTTAGTGACCATGCATGTTTTTCCTATATGCCTCCTTAACCCGAACCCAACTAGGACTCACTAAAGCTCACTATTAAAACCACTCTGCGTGCATGCATTCCACGGGACTTGATGACTTAATCAGACCAAGTCATATATACCCAGGGAATCGTTGGCGGGCCAACGTCACCTGTGTAGCTACATGCTGGGGATCTTCTGCGTGGCATGCGAGGGGTCCGAGGTTCGAATCCCGGGGGTGCCAAGTGACTTCCTTCTTCATCTTCTCTCCTTTTTTGTTCCTTCTTTCCCTACCACGGGTAGGGTTAGGGTTAAGGTACAATTTGAGCCCCGGCCCACCCAGGCTCACCAAGTTTTCTATAGCTCAATGACTAGGCATACTACTACTTACCAGTTATGTAGACTGTAGCCCCAGCTTCCCCAAGCTGCAATGCAATGCCCTTTCCTATACCACGAGAAGCACCCGTCACTATGCAAACTTTGCCTGCTAAAGGTCCAGACATGACTTCTAGGAGGAGAGGGGGAGGTGAGAGGGAGAGAGAATGAGGATAAAGGGAAGAACGAACTATTACATCATCTTTCTTGAGTTAAAACAATATTTTAATTTTTTTGTAATATCTTAGAATGAATTTACAGGCATAAAATAGGCAGCACACCACCAAATCCTACCGCATTTAGTGTCACCCTTGATCATTCGAAAGTGCAAAAAGCCTTTTTTTTTCACTTGGCCTGAATTTGTTTGGACTGCTGTTTAATAATTGTCAGAGCAACTTGGGGTGTAAGAACTGACCCCCTTTTTTTTAAAGATGTTGGTCACTGAATCCAAAAATAGAAAAAAAGAAAATCAGAAATATTTTAATTAGAAGGCAGCACACGATCAAATCCTTGTGCATTTGGTGTAACTCAAATAAAACATAGGTCCAGACTGCAAACAGGTGGGTGTTACTTGGGATGGAGCAAGATGATAGCCATGTATTATTATTTTAAAATAAAAAGATGCAATCAATCAATGTTCAGAAAATCTCAAAATGGTGCGTCTATCTTGTCAGACAGTTGGGTGGGTGGCCAAAAATTATCCAATTATCCGCATGGGGACATGGTAAGGAGGCATTCATGCAAGCTGAAAATAGGGTGGCGCTGTTCAGGTGCATGCCCATAGCTCACAATTTTGTTGCGTTTCGAAAAATCCAATCTTTATTAAGTTTCAAACTTCATACTTTTGGAAATCCAGTCCGAACTTTCAAAATATTTGTCACATGATGGGGTAGAACTCACTTTCTTGTAATGTGTATTTCAATAGGATGTTTATTTAGTGGTGTGCTCCCTATAGTCTAAAATGTAGTGTTATTACTATTAAAGCCCATAGTATGCCACATTGATCTTGTGATCATTTTCTCATAAAAGCTTATCAATAATTCAGTATAGGCTTATACAATATGGTTTATGATAATATTAAAGATCTTTAATGTAGTCATTCTGAAAATTATACTGTACCTTGTGTGTGATGTTAGATGCGCACCAGGCAGGCAATCCTGAATTTCGTGCAGCTTCACTCGGCACTAGGTAGGCACTGTACTCAGGCAGTGTAGGTATTTGGGAGCATACAGAGGGGTTGAGACCTGAATAGAATCGCCTACATAATGTACACAATATAGCTCAATATGATAGGCCTGTACATGTATGTATGTCTGCATCAAGCACAGTGTATCTGGACTTGATATTGATTTAATGCCCAGCAAATAAACACTGAGCAAAGATCACATGGTGACCTATATCATTGACCCATATCAAAATAGATGGAAGATAATTATAAATAAATTCCCTTAAAAAGGAGAGTGTGTATATACTGAAAGATCCTCATTGATTGTTATATAGGGCCCGGTGTTATCACTTAACATTGACTATGTGTACTCATGATTGTTTCCAATTTCAAGAAAAAATGGGTTATTTTTAAACTATGTTCGCGAACATAAAATGTTCGTGATATTTAAAAATAGGGTTGTTTTTGACGACGGTGTACTCAAAATTCAAAAATAAGGTATATTTTTCAATGTGAATCTGAGAATTGAAATCCCAAGAAATCGTAACATTTCTTGCTCAATTTACTCCCAGATTTCAAGTATTGTGAAACTTTCGTGCCTTCCTAATATTCAGCAACTCACTCAGTTTGTTTCTGGGGTTTATTTATTAATTATATTTACATCAGGGACTTCATCTCAGTTTGGCGGCTGTGTTCTTTGGTGTGTGTTCTTGAAATGTTAAAAAAGGGGTGCTTTTGTAAAAGTGTACTTGAAATGCAACAAATAGGGGTAGGTAATTTTCAACGGCTAATTTGTACCCGTTTTTGTGTAAAATAGGGGTAACAAATGCTGAAAATGTTCTTGAAACAACGCAAAATAGGGGGTATTTTGACTTTGGGAATGATCATGCGTTACGCCTTTGCATAGGCAGTGACAACACTGGGTGAAGTTCTTTTTTTCCTTGTATTTTTCTTTCTTTCATTTTTTTCTTGTAATTATTTATTTTCTTTTTTGTTTGAAATTGTTTTTGTATTCTTTTTCCTTTGTTTCTTTTTTCTTATAAATTTTCTTTTATTTTTCTTTCATTCTTCCAATCTTTCTTTCTTTCCAATCTTTCTTTCTCTTTCTTGTGCGCATGAGATATTTCAGACATGTTATTTGACTAATATTTCAAAATCTCGGATTTTGATCAATACAGCACTATTACAACAACTCTAATGAGCTGTGACATCACCCAATTAACATCTCGCTGTCCACAGCCAATACAATTGGAGCTATAGCACCATTGCCCTCATGACATATTATTTACTAGTATACGGTCATTTTCACAGTAAAGGGTGTAACTTTTGATTTTTAGGGTCAAAATTTCAAACCACTTAAATATGTTTCTGTTTACTGTAATCATGCATAGAAGCAACTTAAATTCCAGTAAAATAATGTTTCAAGGCTTAAACCTTTTGATTTCTAATAAAAAATTTGACATTTGCATAACATTTTGGTTAAAATCTAAGAAAAAATGTATTTTACATAAGCTCAGAAAATTATGACATGAAAGCTGGAATATATGTGAAATCCCATTCCAAAGTAAGTCAACAGATATAAGTTAAATTTTATACCATGTTTTGCTATGTTTGTAATTGCAATTTTGAAATTTTTAACATCAAGAGTCATTTGCAATGGAAATTTCCCAACCTTAAACATATTTTTTAAGTTTTAATTGGGTTCCTAAAATAATTTGAATGTCTAACTTCATGTACAAATACTACTTGATGAAAGAAACCTCCCAGCCAAGTTTCACAGAAATTGGAGTTATTTTTTAGAATTGGCAATTCAAGCGATTTGTGTTTCGGAGGCTTCAGTTAACAACACAGGTGACCATAAAAGTAAAATATTTGGCTAACTACTACAAGTTGACATGAAAAAAAAGGTAAAAAATATCACAATTACCAATTTTCATGCTTTGCTTCTAAGCATTGAATTTCAGTTGTGACAAAAATTTAATTATCACAGCAAGTCATTTTTTTTGTTTCGGAAGCTTCGTGTTAACAATGGTTAAACATTGCAGAAGTAGTTTTTTTGAAAACAACACTGTTGGGATCATCTAAGCTGTTATTTTCTTGTGTGTATTGAATCAATGATTCTATGCGGCAGATATTGTAGATTTATAACATGGTAATTTTTTCACCCATTTGTTAAGTATGGTGTTATTTGCATGTGAAGCCTCCGAAACGGGCTTTCTTGGGTATCAGTATATTTTTCAAACATTAACCATAATATTATTTTTTTTTTAAATTTATGACATTCTGCACATATCATGTAACAATTACAATGCAGATATCAATTTGGAACACACCAATTTAGATATGCATAGATGATAATTAATCTTATTGTTGTTCGGAGGCTTCATTTGTTTCGGAGGCTTCAATTGTTAACGGAAAGTTTGTATTGGGTCCCATTTTCAAACGGTGATATATATCTCCATGATTTAAAAACAAGTGACTTGAGGATCTACTTTGCTACATTTTGAAAAATAGATTGGATGAGCTCTTTTATTTATATTTGCCCAAGCTTGCTGAACCAGGGTTCGGTTTTTGCCGGCAAAAACTTGTTTTTGCCGTTGCCGGTGGCAAAAACTGGCAAAAACCTGTTTTGCCAGTTTTTGCCTGGTTTAAACCGGCAAAAATGGCAAAAACTGGCAAAAACTCACATATAGTCACTCAAATATTAAAAAGTAAGACAGAAAGCTCATAAACAGTAGCACACAACTTTTAATGAATCATTCAACATATTTTTTGTCTCATCAAGTCCTTAAAATGAAAAAGTTTTGAATTTGATGTATGCCACATTTCGGTTAAATGCACTTGAGCAATAAAAATGCATGCCTTTAATTTCTTAATATGTTACTTATAATTACAAAATCTGGCCTTGTTACACTCAGAAAATTATTTTGGTAACTTAATAATTTGTTTTGAGATGAAAAAACTGAACTATTTATCACTTTTTTAGTTTTTGCCATTTTTGCCGGCAAAAACTGGCAAAAATTGTTTTTGCCAAGCGGTTAAAACCATGGTTAAAACCACGGTTTTTTCCACCTGCGGCAAAAACCTGCGAACCCTGTGCTGAACAGTTTGTTTCGGAGGCTTCAAAAAAGTTAACGGAAAATCGGCTCTTTGAAGTCAAGATTTTATAAAAATTTTAAAAGCTTGCAAATCGACTAATTTTTGTTACCCATTTCAAGTTAAGATATCAACTGTTATGAATCAAGAAGAAGTGAAGAAATAACCAAGAATTATGAACCAAAGCTATACCCACAAAGTTTGTTAACAATTGTTAACGGAAAATGAAGCCTCGAAACGACAAATCTCAAGTCCGGTTCTCAAAAATACAGGGCTGTTCACAATTAAATCTAATGTGGCAGTGTTTACTGAACATATGACCGTACTTTCAGGATAAGAAAAATTATCCATGAACTAACTGAAGAAAACACAGGGTTTTACAAAAATGTTACTGTTTTTTATAGTTTTTCAAAATGGCAATATTAGGTAGGCCTACATTTAAGCCTGTTAAAACTGAACGCAGTAACTCCCGAAGATGATTATGCTACCCAAGGTAGCTGCTAACTAGATGACTTATGTGGCCAAAAATCATGGAATTCTGTGGCTTTATTAGAACACTACGGATCAAAATGTTAAAAATCCAAAGTTACACCCTTTACCGTGAAAATCACCATACACAAATGCGCTAGAAAAGGATTTAATAACCACATGGGTGAATGGGAGATGTCCTCCAACTTTTTCTAATGCATAAAAGCCTTCATTTTGGCAAGTATTTTTTAATATTTTGATTGTATGAAAAGAATTTCCACTTTTGTCAAAATACACTAAATCTTGATTTTTGAGGGTATGTTAGTTAAAAGTACATTACAATTGTGTAAAAATCAGGAAAAAAATTATTTGATAAAGAAAACAGCCATAGGTTTCAGTTTTTGTTTTTTAATGAGTATTTATTTTGCCAAACAACCTGTACATAATAAGCAAAATGTAAAGGAACACACCAAAAGCCAGATGTTCTGTGAAAGGAGGGGGTCAAAAAGTCTAATTACATTTGTAGCTCCCCCCCCCTCAAAAAAAAAACTAGCTAAAATATCGATCAAGGTTGATCTCTCAGGTTTGAATAGATTTATAATATTTCACACTTCAAGGGGCAAATTGTGATCCACAGCCTCATCCCCCACTTTTCTCAAAAAAAAAGTAGGGATTTTTATACCACTGGAAACCTCTGACTACATAATGTTTATGTACAAAACATTTTTTGCAGAGTAATTCGTTTAGCAAAAATATTGCCAAATTTGAATTTTGTTCGGGTTTACCAGCCTACATACACCATTAACACCAAAATGTATTAGGAATACACCCAAACATAATACATCCAAATTTAACAGGAATACACCCAAATTAGGGTTAATAAAATTTATGAAACATGGCAGCAATCAACCAAGAAGGAATCCTAACAAATTCTGGCATGACAGAGGCTAGCCATGTGTGTCCGGTCATGAGTAGCATACGCTTAAGGCAGAACGGATTCAGGTGATGGCGCCCGTTGACGTCGTGAAAACGGAATTCGTCTGCGATCCAGGCGGTGTGGAGTATCTTGCCGGTCTTCTTCATAATGTTAGGATCTGTTGCAATAAAAAATATTTGGATTTTTTTAATGTTTTGCATACCATGGATGTGTTGCCAGGGTATGAGTGAGAAAGTGAATTCTTTGCACATAAAATTTTCTCTAAAAATTAAAAAATTTCAGAATTGTACATGTCCAATCAACCATATTTGGATTTAGCATAAGAAATGCATTAAAATGAGTACAAACAATCCCAGTTTGGGTTCAGTGTTTTTTTAGCTATTTCTTGATATTTTGAAAACATCAGACATTTCATGTTGAAGCTATACTACTGTCTGTTCAATTAGCTTAGATTCTTGAATTTTTAAGATATTTGAAAAAATAAAAAATTGTGGTCAAAGTCATCAAAGAAAAGTGTTAGCACAGCCTTAGACCTAACATGATTTATACTTTTCAAATTCCCAAGTTCAATTTAAAATCCCATTTCTTTTCAATTTGGTCTTTTCCATGCGATATTTTTATAAAAAGCCAGAGAACGTCGGGTACCATAAACTTTTTGGAATCAATCCATTTAGAGCAATGGGGACGAATGTCACAATGCGCAGAGATGGTATTTATTCGACCATCCGCATCAGGAAGTATTGCCCAGCAAAATATTTGCCAGTATGCCTAATTTGTGTTGAAACCCTACTGTCGAAACATTACGTTATTATTTATGGGAACTAAGTTTTTCTAAAATAGTCCCAGCTTATATAAATACATTCCTTGTGTATTTATTTATTTATTTATTTATTTATTTATTTATTTATTTATTTATTTATTTTTATTTATTTATTTATTTATTTATTTATTTATTTATTTATTTATTTATTTATTTATTTATTTATTTTTATTTATTTATTTATTTATTGTGTGAATGGGTCTGAGAATGGGTCTGAGAAGGTGTAGGCCTATAGGCATATTATAAAACTACACATTTTTTGCAATTTGTTATTTCGTTTTGTTTGTTGAATACAAACTGAAAAAACTGTGAAACAAAAGAACTTTTATACAAGAAAATTATTATTTAAAACAATCAGGTTACAGAAAACATTTCTTGTAAAGTTACTGTATCTGAAAATATCAAGCGAATGCTGATATTCTTGGGAAGGAATGGTGGCATTAAACAAAACTCAATTTACATTGTAAACCAGTTGAAATGAGAACGAAATCCATAATTTTAATGTCCTTGTTTAGGAAAAAATAATGCTCAGAATAATGTTATGTATAAAACGTACTCGCGCCATATAATTTCGTGTAACAAAAACCGGTGGACCATCATCACCTATAGAACCTATCCAATAAGCGGAACGGTATAACAATTGAAATGGCCGGACAGATTGGTGGACAGATTGTTTTGCTAAATTGGATAGGGTCTATATGCCCTAAGTTGAGAATGGACCGTCCCACACGATTTGTAAAAAGGTCGCGAACCCTTTCGGTGGACCCAAGTAACTGCCCAAAATGAGGCAAAATTGAAAAGAAATGGGGTTTTAAATTGAACTTGGGAATTTGAAAAGTATAAATCACGTTAGGTCTAAGGCGGTGCCAACACTTTTCTTTGATGACTTTGGCCACAAGTTTTTATTTTTTCAAATATCTTAAAAATTCAAGAATCTAAGCTAATTGAACAGACAGTAGCATGCAGTGGATTAGCATTAAATATTATTTTATTTTTATTATGCAGATCTTCTCACCTGATGCTAAGCAAACTACTGCTTTCCCTGAAAATTCTATTGTTTCCCCGATCTCTATTACTCTTGAAAGCTGAAAAAAATATTACAAATTACATGTATTCATGTACATTGTACAACTGGTAATTATACAATAGTGCAAGGAAAATGTAAAGAGATATTCATACACTCCTAGATAGTGAGAACCAATCAGAGCACACGTTAGTAATATTGTATAATTGCACGGGCGCGCACTCCGCGTAGTATGCTCAGTGCTTTCAGACGCGTTCATTTTTCTTGCGGATGGATGCTTTTATGTTTGCTTGCATTTTCCAACATTTTTAGTGATAATTTTGTTATAAAAATAGCGGAAATCACAGGATTTTTTTCTCGTGTATGAAATAAGTTAATAAATGCGTATCTCTCGTTGTTTGAGAAATTGTACAACATAATGCACTTGTACTGAGATGTTGATTGTTGATGCATCTAATGCACTCCCCCCTTCGGGGCTCGTGCATTAGATGTATCAACATCTCAGTACGCAAAATTTACTGTATGACCTACCATTTTTGTTTCATCTCCTGGAAATTCTAATGAATCTTCCGCTTGAAGTTTAAGGACATGCTCTGTTCTGGTAGGCCCTGGCCATAATGAAACGTATGCTATATTATGTTTCTTGAGGTCTATGGAGCATTCGGAAGCCATACGATCACTCTGTACACAAGGAAACAAACAAACATTGGGCTATTCCATTTGAAGTCCATACTCCCATGTGGATGATTTAGCTAGACTTCTGCAGAGGGAGTATGGGTTTCAAATAGAATATACAATTGGGTCACTTCCATATGAAATAGTCACTCCAGTTGTCACTCTTTGAATAAGTTCATCAGGACTGATATAAAAAAAAGTGGGTAATGGTGAATCCAACGGACAAGGACACAAAACATATCAAGGATCAATAAATGATACAAGAGAATACCTTGAATATGAACAACAGGAAAGAAAAAAAGCAAGGTACCGGTACACCAACTTGATGTGGGGAAACAAATAAAATGCAGACTAGACAGTACGCAGGGGGACAAAAACAGCAAATGTAGGCATAAGAAGTAGGCAAAGTTCGATAGCCAAAAATTACCAGTTCCAAGGCCCACTGAAGTGCTGAACCTGCAAAAACAACAAGGTTCAATGGTAATACAAAAGTGCATATAAACAGACACGCTAAACCGAACATCCAGAGTAGGCACAAAAACAGGCAAAGTTTGATGGCCAAAAATGGCCAATTCAAGAGCCCACAAAAGTGTCAGGAAAACAGTACACTGGAAGTGATGAAAATCACTGTGTACTACTGTACATAGCAGTCAAACAACACCAAACAGACCAAAAAAAAACCACCGGACGTTTCGAGCAGATAAACTGCTCTTCTTCAGGGACAGACAAAAAATATAAAGCAAACAACAAGAACTACATGCTGTAGTTTAAAATCAATTTTTTTGACTTGACTTTGTTTTGACTTGAATTTGTTTTTAAACTACAGAAATTGAAATGGAAGAAATGCAATGAGGGAAGGGCAAGATATATTCCCTGGTGCTTACACTAGGATCCGCAACATGCTCATCTATGGGGCACAGTTCTTTAACCCCAATACATTTGTACATTCATTGAAAGACCTTTGAAAATTTGGGTACAAAAACTCTGCAACTTGAGGTCAAACTTTGCACTATGATTGTTTAATTGAGGTTATTGAACTATGCCATAGGGATGAGGCCATTGTGGTCCATAGTGTTACTTACCCCTGACTTTCCTATTGAATATGGTACAGAGAAGAAGTGCATGAGACCCCCAGCAGATGAGACGTTGATTATAAGACCTTGTTTAGCGGGTACCATCAATCTTGCTGCATATACTGCTGCTAGGTACTGACCCCTATATACAATCATATGAGGAATAAATGTATGTATTAGGAATACATCCATGTATTTGGAATACACCCAAATGTATTAGGAATGCATCAAAATGTATTGGAAATACACCCCAAATGTTTCAGAAAAGTGCCCAAATAAGACCTTGTTTAGCAGGTACCATCAATCTTGCTGCATATACTGCTGCTAGGTACTGACCCCTATATAAGAATACAATATATATGAGGAATAAATGTATGTATTATGAATACATCCATGTATTTGGAATACACCCAAATGTATTAGGAATGCATCCAAATGTATTAGAAATACACCCAAATGTTTCAGAAAAGTGCCCAAATGTATAATTAGGAATACATCCAAAATATTGGCAGCAGGATGACCATTGTCTTCGTTTGTTGTTGGGTTTTTTTTGCTTGCAAATGCAATAGACTTCAGTAACAGTACCAGATTGGGGGGGTGCAAAGTTAAATCTAAGGGAAGCAAGGGTGGAATGTGCAATGGGGGTGGTGGAAAATTGTGAACTTTTTGCTCATAATAGGTCAGGTTAGGTTTGGAAAAAGGACAATCTAGGAAACTCTTGGGAAATTTTGGTATTTGGTCAGAAAGTGCTTCCTCCAATAAAGACTGACTTTTATATTATGGGGAATGTTGGTATCTTTGGGGGTAGTTTGGCTATATCATAGGTCATCTTTTTAAATAAATAAAGGGCCTATAACTTCTTCTTTGTTTTCAAATTTTACCCGTTAGGTGAGAGCCCTAGTCACATGTTGGGCTATTTCAGTCGAAATTTTTCCATACACCATATGGAAGACACAACCTTAATAACACAGGGAGTGTATAGATTTCAAATGGAGTCGCCCATTCAGGTAGCCCCATTTCTAATTCATACTCCCTGTGTGGAATATTAAGGTCATGTCTTCCATACGGGGTGTATGAATTTCTAATTCAAATAGCCCATTGCTTACCTGAGACTAACCCTGTTGCATACATCCCACATGTCCACATTCTCCTCCCACCATCTTAGTTCAGCTCGCATATTGGTAGCAAGTGCCTTCAGAAAAAGAAAATAATGTAAAACCCCTTCAAATCATACTTTAATGCACTTATTTTAAACTTTGAATCATGCAATCATCTATCTGTATTGTCATTTTAAATCATGTTTTCTAGTCAGATATGATACATACCGGTCCAGCACTGAAAGCATTGTTGACTAGGATGTCGAGGCGGCCATTTTGTTCTGTTTTCACTTTATTAAACAATTTCTGCACCTCATCATCGTTGCTATGGTCACACTGTACAGGGATGCACTTGCCTCCTCGACTCTCAATCTGTTTGCATTTCAAGGAAAAAAGCATTTATTATAAGTTTCAATTTTGTATTTCAGAATTGCACAATTTCAGAAATGTAACTTTTCACGGCCATATTTGGAATCAGCATGAAAAATGCATTAAAATGAGTACAAACAATCCCAGTATTGGTTCAGTGGGTCTTAAGATAGTGTTATGTGCCCCGAGATATTCCATACTATTCATTAAAAGTTATGTATTTTGTCATCAGATATTAGTTTTCACTTGTTCTAATATCAGCCACTGAACTTTGCCATCGGAGATGATGTAGGCATGCACATGATGGCAATTGGGTCCAAAATCATGTGACACAGTTGATTTGTGACTCGCCATGACTCTTTTCTTATCCTTTTATTTGCAACAAAATTTGAGCAGTTTGCAAAAAGTCTCATCAGGACAAATAAACCAAAATTGAACCAATGCTTAGCCAACTGTGATCGCACTCACAAGATTTTTCATTCCATAATATTTATTGACGAAAAGAGAAAGATGAGACCTCTACAGCCTAGATGTTTCTTGCAACATTTTTATATTTTATAGATGAATCTATGTGTCATTTTGTTGTCAAAGACCCTCATAACAAAGAAGCACTGAAACAAAACACTTGTTGTATCCAGGCCCGGTCTCCGCACTCCGTGCATCCGTGGGTATTCATGCTCGTCGAATATTTCGTGAAATAAGGGGTGTTTTCAGATGAAGAAACACGATTCACGAAACACAAAAAAAATATTGTCGAAGGGCAAATAATTTGCGAAATCGCTAAAAAAAGGGGTGTTTTTCCCCTAAAAACTTCGCGAAATGAGATGCATAAGGGGGTGTTTTTAAAGTTCACCGACAAGCATGCATACCCACGGATGCACAGAGTGCGGGGACCGGGTATCCAGGTTTGAGCATTTGTTTGAGCCTGGTCCCCTCCCGACTGAAAAGTCTTCCTTCACATGGAGCAACCGGTTAAACAGACAGAATAAATCATACCTCTTCAGCTGTTTCAAGAAGACTGCCTCCAACACCATTATTGTCAGTATTAGGTTTTAAAGTTCTACCTGTACATGGGAAGTAAAACTCAGGCAATATATTTTAGGTGTCCAAATCCTCCTGACCCTCTACAGTTAAACATTGTGTTTTGTGTGACACACTTTGGTCACCTACTTTATACCAGCGGCAATATTGGGCTATTCCAATTGAAATCCATACACCCTCTACAGAAGACATGGCCTTAATCTTCCACGCAGGGAGTGTGAATTTCAAATTGGAGTACCAAAATGGGCGACTCTTATACAGTAAGCCAAAAATTAAGGTACCAGTTATGTTCACCCCCTGGGCCCCTGTATATCCTAAACAATGACAGATACGGTATGTCATAATTGGAACCAGCAGCCAATAGCTGCATTTGTTAGCTCGAATTTAAGACCTCATTTGTTGAAATTGTTCCAAGAAATAAAGACATGGGGTGAACACAACTGGTACCTTAATTCTTTGGCTTACTGTATTTCATAATATCACCATTGGGAGATTCAGCTGCTCTTCAGGTCAATTGTCTTCCATCGGCATGATCATGATGATAGGGGGTGTATGGATTTCAACTGGAGTAACCCATTTTTGTTACTGAAAATGATGTGTAATTTCCAATTCACAAAATTTAAATAAAAATATTCAGGGCAATTTGAAATGCCAGCAGGCAAGTTATGAATCATCTGATAAAAGTGGTTCAAATCACAAATTTATGTCTAAGACTGCCTGTTTACCATGTCGGGAAACAAGCAATTTCCTCTCCGTTTCCTGAATTTTCTTTAACACACCTGTACAAACGAGGAGTCAAAAAGTGCCAAATATTTCACAACAGATCGAAACAATAGAATTAAGGGTTCTAAACGGCCCCTTAGCGCCAAAAGCTTAAAAGATTGCCCCATGGCGTGAGTTGGCGCCACCCTTGCCTGTTACATGTATGGTTTAGAACTAAAAAAGTCTGATTACAACTTTCCTACCTCACATTGAGGCCCATCACCCAAGCATTCTTATTCCATGTTTTGAGTTTCTTGGGCGGTTTGGATTCTAGAAGTAAAAACTTCACAGTGGCCGATAGAACAGTACATATATTCTGGAGTGATGTAGGCAGTCCCAAATTATTAATGTTTTGTTCATACTGCCTAATGTAACATTTCAGGGCTAAAATGTCATTGGGGTTTTGAGAAAAATATGAGCTTTCACCTGATTATCTGATGCTATTGGGATAAAGTGGGGGTTGAGGCTGTCGGTTAGATCATATCTGGCAAATATTGTGATGCCGATGCACATGATTTCAATGTCGCAAATGATTCAAATGATGAAGAAAATCATGACTTTTCGTTATGAGGATAAATTCTGCATAAATTCAGACTCTGAAATGGACAATTATGGCGGCGATAGTAAATAATGAACCCGGACATGGCCATGAAATTTGCGATAGTGCAGATGTTCAGTGGCAACTACAATGTTGTAAGCTTTGTTGTAAGCTTTGTTCACAAAAGGGGTGGGTTCAATTCCTGATAAAAAGGGTATCTGGCTAAAAAGTGTGGGGGAAAAATAAAAAGGGTAGGGGTTGAACCCCATGACAAACAGTGTAGCACTTGCCAGTTATATAGATAGTAGCCCCAGCTTCCCCAAGCTGTAATGCAATGCCCTTTCCTATACCACGACTAGCACCAGTCACTATGCACACTCGATCTTCTAAAGGTCTGGACATGGCTAAGTCCTGTAAAAAAAGATGTAAAAAGTTACAAAACAATTCAGCACCCCAAGATAATAGGGCTAAGTCATTCAAACCCAGTGTTCATATTAAATAAAATGTTTATTTTCACATTTTATTTCTATCTAACAAGAAGATCTGTATACTTACTTAGCAAGTTCAGTACTTAGTGTATGTCCACTGCACAGTCCAACCTGTATAACAATTCCAAGTATCCAGGCCAGTGGTTCTCAACTAAATTCCTCAAAATGTGGAGATTTTAAGGTGCTTATATCCATATGAGAGTGGAGATAATAAAATACAAGTAGCTGTATTGCACAGTACAGGTGAACAGGCTCATACAGGTGATATGCTACCCAAGTGGGCATCTATGGGTAAACAGACCTTTCTCCAAACCTTTCTTTAGTGAATGAACTCACAACTGCTTTGTGAGGGGAAACTTGACAGATCATGTTACATTTTTTCCCTTTTCTTTTTTTCACTGCTGGGTCAAAGACAGGTTATATGGTTCTGTTCTGAGTAATACTGATAAGTGTTGAAAAGAAATAGTACAATTTCAACTTCTGTGTATGCTGCTATTTTTTGGTCATTAATTTTAACACTTTTATGGTCACTTATTTAGAATCAAAATGCAAATTCTAGCTATGAATTTAAAAACTGAAAGAAAAAAATATCTAATAAAAGCAAAATCTGATATGCTATAAATTTGTTTCACAGATTTTTCAAAATTAGTCGGAGGGGGTTATAAAGAGAGGTGGAAATATAAAGGTGAAAATTGTGCACAGAAAAATTTAGCTCATTACAGTTGGTTGACATTTAAGATAAATGATTTCAAGGATCTGTGAGTAAACTAAACAAAAGGCTGACTGGCTCACCTTTATGAACTGCAAACAATAATATAGATTTGTGTCCCAACATGATGTAATGAGGTTTACTATTAATACATAATGATAAGAAGAAAAAAACAGTTGTGACCCAACTTGAGGTAAAGAGGCTCTTAAAAAAAAAGGAAGGTTTTATTTCAAACTCTGATGGTGACCCGCAGGTCAAATGGCTAGAATTGTACAATAAACACACCTAAACAGACACAATGCAAATTGCAGGCAGCAGCTTAATCAGCGCCAATATTGCAACATTGAAACAAACAACTATACAAACATCCAATCCAATCCAACCCAACCCATCCCCCAGTGGGCAATGAGGATAAAGTGCCTTGCCCAAGGACACAACACGTTGAACTCGCAACCTATGGATTATGAGTCAGTGCCTTATCCACTCGGCCACACGTGCTCACACCAGCTAAGCCATTTCATAAAACACAACACATCCCCAATGACTGCTCTGCCCAGAGAAATTGGTGTCATGGTTTTCGGATGGGAGCACTTATTCTGAACTTGTATCATTTTGTGATGAGTTGATATTGAAGAATGAATTTCCAAAAGGGTCTATGAAGTAGACTAGATTTGATATTGAACTATGAATTTCCAAAAGGGGCTATGAAGTAGACTAGATTGGGAGTAAAATACATTAGCAATTTATGTTTGTGTCCCATGAATGATGTAATGAGGCTCTAGTTATAACAATGATAGAAAAATGATTGCGACCCAACATGAGGTATAGAGGGTATTCAATACGATGTAACTCAAGACAGAGTCATCCTCATTTTTAAAAATAAAATTCTGTCCTCCATAATCTATATGAGTGCATGAATTCAACTCTTCATATTTCTTTTTTAACAACCTGGATAACCCAAGAAAACCTCATTGTGGAGCTTAAAATAAATAATGTCCAATGATTTCACAACATTGTAAACTAAAGATGAGACAAAGTAGCTTCAAATTAAACATTAATTTTATTAATGTTTCAGATAAGAATCTCAGAAAACAAAAAACATTACATGATTAGTAGAAATCTAGGGTACCCAAGATTGATTGATCAAGTACACAAAGTCAGAATGCTCATATACATAATTTATACATAATTAATAACTTTTAGTCAAATGATGTGCAGTATAATTTCGGAAGAATCGTATAATCTTCTATCATAGGGGCAAAGGGGGCATGTGTTCCCCCCCCAATCGGATTGCAAAATTTAGAAAACCCCATAGGAAAATTGCCAAAAATGGCTTCTGCCCACCCCATCAGACCGGTGCCCCCCCCATCATGATCGGTGCCCCCTCTAATTGGATGACCCACGCTACGCCACTGATATGTACTAGCATAGAAGGCTTGTTATTACTGCAAGAGTCTCCTACATCGGTAGTTCAATCCTTTAATTTGTTTACTGCGTGTTTAACATTCAACTACCAAGAGCATGATGGGAACCATTTCAAAAAATGGACCATTGATCTTGAAGCATCTTAAATTGTTGTCCTTTTCTTCAATTATTTTCAAACTGATTATGGCAGGATCAAGATGGGTGTAACCAAGTAATGTGTGCACTTGTTTGACACAAGACTGGTGCTTGTGTTTTGTTTGTAAGAGTGAACGTTCTCTTTGTCCATCGCTTTTTGTCTCTTTTGTGATTGTCCTTTGTACCTGTTCTTAAAAATTTTGACTATAATATTATGTTTTAATTCATGATCGTTGGGAACTGGTGGCCCATTGTGTATGTTTTTTCTCCCTCCACCAGTTCCAAGAACAGGGAATAAAAAACTTCAAAAAAAGAGCATGATGGGAACATTAGGAACATGGATTAACTACGTGATTGACATCCTATAAACACACACAATCACATTAAAGAGATGTGGTCCGATTTTTCATTTTCTGTTTTCAATGTTAGATTGAGGCCTACCATTAAAACAACATGTTTCCAAATTTGGAGTTGTATTGCACCATCGGTTTTGATATGAGAAGCAAAAACAGTATAACAATGTCCTATAGGATAGTACATACACTTTGGGTGTGGTTACCACAAATTACGACCACTCAAGAAAGAACAATTTTCTTTTCTAAAGTGTATAATTTTGGTAAAAGCTTCCAATTAAAAAATGATGGCAAGGCTGCTGCAACCCCCGGGGGGCCACTCATGTATAAAAGTAGTAAGCATCTGTGTGAATTGACTTTCAAAAATGACCCTAAGCTAGGATGTGGAAAATGTGTCAAACTAACCCTAAACAAGGATTTTACTCAATAGACAATATAAGAATACCATAAGTGAGGAATTGGTTTGAAATTTACCCCTATTCATACGTGTGTCGCCCGGGTGTGTCAGTAGAGTGCCATTCAGTGACAGTGATGATAACGGTAAGCTTAAAATTCGGCGCTGTTGAAGTCGGCTCCGATTTTATGTTAGTAAAATTGCCCAGAATCCACTCTTTTGTGCCGAATAACTTAATAATTATGTCACCACTAATGTCCTTTAAAGTCATAATGTACGATCTTTTTTCAGAATTTACCTTAATTTTTTTCAAAACCGATTTTTTGGCATATTTGTAATACTTACACATGTTCTAACTTAAATCTATGAGCAAACTGTCAAATTCGTCCTATTTGTCGTAACACGGGACGATTTTCTGTTGGTCCGACATAAACTCATAATTTTAGATTATGACTTTATGTCGGCCACGATCGCATAAACCATAGTCTCGTACAAAACTAGCAGTTACGCTCCCTCCACATGTGGAGGGAGCGTAACTCAAACTGGCAGCGCCAGGGAGACTAACTCTGAGGCAGCACTCGCTGTCCTAATCTAAATATATATAATAGTGCGAGATGTTTCGAGTGATAGAGGTGAAGTTTATGATGTTGTTTCTTTGCAAATTCCCAATGTTTTTCAAGCGTCCAAATGTATTGGGAACTTTCACAATGATTGCATATTATCATTTTAGAAGAAAAAAAGAAAAATCTAAAAATTTAAAAAGATCGTACATTAAGGCTTTAATTGAGTATTAATTTAAACAACTACCCTAAGCGAGGATCATCCTTAAAAACACCTCTTTTAGTAAAATGAGTGTTTTGAGACCCTAATCGCGGATCCGTGCGGATCCTCGTTTTGCCTTTCAAAACCACCCTAAATCCGTGTTTTCTTTCACGCGGATGCTTACAACTTTCATATTAGTACAGGACCAGCCTGTAGAATCCGTGACCAAATCATAGAATAAAAGTTTGAGAGTCATTTTGGGATCTTTGATTGATTCTGAATAAATTTAGCTTGGGCTCACCTCCTGAAACTTCCTTTCAAGAGGGCGCTATGAGGAAAAATGTTCATAGGTCAACAACCTTTTTGAATTCTGACCATAGTTAACAACGTCTGATTTTGGTAATTTTGGTGTCTAATAATATGTTTTCTTGCATGAGAAATACAACTAAGCAAATTAAAAGGAACCGATGACCCTCTTTTGCAACATGGCTGCCAAAAGCATCCATATTGTAATAAGGAGGTCATTGGTTCCTTGTACAGTTTTTTAAGCTGCGTAGTTGTATTTCTCATGCAAGAAAACATATTTAATTAGACACCAAAATCAGATGTTGTTAACTATGGTCAGAATTCAAAAAGGTTGTTGACCTATGAACATTTTTTCATCATAGCGCCTCTTGAAAGGTCTGACTTATAACAAACTATACATTTTTGGAATATATATATCGAGTGATCCCCCGGGCTGCAACCGTCCATTCTGGTGCCCTAAATAATAAAGGCAGGTATAATGGCCGCCAAGTATGGGTGGTTTCTTAACAGCATTTTTGATTGGCTAATTATACAATATTGTCATCTGAGTGACCAATTAAAATATTGCATTCTTTATCCATGCTGCTCATTGGCTCAAAATTCCATATCATAATAATTTAGTCTTCTTGTAGCCAATCAGTAAGTGTTATACTTATGCAGGGGTTAAAAATGATGGAAGGCTGCTGCAACCATCCATTTTGGTGCCCTAATAAAGGCAGGTGTCATGGCCGCCAACCATGGATGGTTGGACACGATGAACGCTTGTTTCAAACTAAACATATAATAATGATAGGTGCCGTCAATGTCACAGAAACCGAATTCCTCTGCTACCGAAGATGTGAGGATTATCTTGCCGGTCTTTTGCATAATGTTAGGATCTGAAAATATAAAGAAATAAGCATTAGATGTATGGAAAGGAAAGATAGCCTGCATTTATTTCAGGATCATACATAGGCAACCCAAAATCCCCATCCCATATTGTCAGTAGCAGGAAGGGGGTAAATTTTTTTTTTAACTTGCCCCAAATTCTGGCAAAAATAAGAAATTTTAGATTTTTACTGGGAAGTGGAGGCAAGAGTTCTGACTGGAAGGCACATCCCCCATGCCCCCACTCATATTGTGTGTAATTATAGTTTGCTGGATAGATAACCTGAGGGGATTGCCATCACCACTCCTTCAAGTCCTTCATCAAACAAGTGTTTATTTCTAACAAAGGCCCCCAGTGATGATGAGTATCTCTCAAACGATTGGTTGCGGCCATATTATTCAATGTGAAAATTGGGCATTGTTTGCATGCAATAAAGTTAGGCTGCATGTGACGTAGTTCATGGTGGAATGTTCAATTCTGTTCAATTTTTCTAATAGAAGCATGTACCAATATTCTAAAACATATACACACCAGTTTATTCCACAGAAAATATAAACAATGCACCATAGGTTGAGCTTCATAGTTTCTTTAGGGCTCTGGGTTGAACATTTCAACAGTATTTTTTGTGGGACATGAGAGCACATTAGACATATCGAATTGAATTTTGATGAATACGAGAAATGTCCTTCTGATATCAAATAATTTTGATTTTTTGAAATTCACGATATAATACAAATTTTATGACAAATTATTAAAATTTAATATTTTTTAAATTTGTGATATTTAAGAGTCTTTGAAGTAAACTTTCTAAATCTAATGATATCTACTTGTATGTAGCTGGGATGAAAAGCCGACAATCAATTGAAAATTTTGACCTTTCATATTGAAGATATACATTTTTTTCTGACAAAAGATCTAAATTTTTGGGTGTTTTGGGGGAAAAGAATCCATATCTTTAATACGAAAGGACAACATTTTTCACTGATCATATTATCTCCTTTTAATTTCGAGCCAAACAAAAGAGGTATAACGAAGAAAATTGCGATTTCATTCCAGTGCCGACAATGCGTGTACTACGCTCGCCGATCATATTACGTGTACTTGCACGGAGCATCGCGCTCGACGTATGTACAAGCTGACATCAACGGTACATGTTAGCAAGTACTCGATCGTTGAACTCTGAATAAAACTGGGTCGACCCGCTTTTAATACAAAAAGTTAAATTTTACTGTCATTAAAGCACTTTTACGTTGTATTTTAGTATACCACTGAGCATTATAATTATGCAAAAAGTAGAAATCCCAGTAAAATTGAGGGTGTCGCTGTGAAGCAAATCACACTTCATGGCTTTAAGTACATATCATAAGATTTTAAAAGTTTACTTCTAGGACTGTTAAATATAAAAAATATCAATTTTTAATCATTTGCCATAAAATGTGTATTATATCACGAATTTCAAAAAATCAAAATGATTTGATATCATCAGGACATTCCTTGTATTCAGAATGCAATTCAATATGTCTGATGTGCTCTCATGTCCTACAAAATATACTGTCCAAACGTTCATACCCCGCCCCTTAAATAGACTGCATTAATATGGCCGAGGATGCTATTTTGATTTATTTGTTGAAATCCATACACCCCGTATGGAAGACATGACCTGTGGGTGATGCCATTTGAAATCTACACCCCTTGTGTGTGAGATTAAGGTTTTGTCTTCCATAGGGGGTGTATGGATTTCAGCTGGAATAGCCCATACCTGTTGCTAAGTGTGCAATGGCTTTCCCAGCAAACTCTGTTGATTCTCCATGCTCAAACATCGAACGAGCCTGTAAGAAATAAACCTACAAATGAAATGAAGAGTCTAAGGATTAGGGTTAGGCGTAGGCCTGGCATTTTCGGGTAATTTTGTACCCGGGTACCCGGCGCATTTTTCGGGCGGGTAACCGGGTACCAGAAATTGCAAAAAAATATTTTTAAAAAAATAATGTAATTTCAGGCGGGTACCCGCTAGCCCGCCCGAAAATGCCAGCCTTAGTTAGGCGTTTGGGTTTTTCTGATCGTGATGCAAAAAAGCGAGCGTGCAGCATGTGGTAGAGTTGAAGTTGGAGTGTCATTTATTGGTATCAATAACCGGGCACGGAGTTAGTGCTATATTTGGCCAAATTGATGATGTGCATTTTCTAGGGTGTTTTTCAGTATTCAAATGCTGTGACAATCATGTCTAAAGACTTGTACGAAATCTGATTTCAATTTACGCATTCTAATGTTTCATTATAACCAATCATTTAATTTAAATTACAGTAACACAAAAAGGTGAAAGTTTGAGCAAAATTTTGCCATATGCTTAAGATTTTGAATGGTTAGACTTGTTCCAAGTCTTTAATTTTTGTGACTTAATTGTTGGAAAACATGCTGAAAATGCATGTTTTGGCTCTTTTTTCAAGAAATTAGTAAAATAGTGAGCTTTTTGTTTTATCTCCAGTTAGTACTATTAAATAATGATAAGGATTGAGCTATGTTTCATTTGGCAGAACTTGATAATAGTTTTTTAATCCCCAAAAATTTGTGCTGTATTTTTGTGGAATGAGGAATAGGTTTGGATTGATCATTACTTAAATACCCATTTAACTAAACCAGGGTTGGTCATTACTTTCCCCTTTAGGATACAAACCAAAAATTTGATGACATCCTATTAATGAAAGTGCTTTGTGTTAGGAGGCTGACCCCCTCCCTCCCCCAGCTCCCTCCTTCCCTTTAACATGTTTGAAAGGTTGGCAATTCCAACCAGAACGTGTGGGACGTAACTTTCACCAGTATTTTAATTATCTGTTTACAGATATAATCAGATTTTTTGACCCCCTTCACCCCAATGAAAGGATGTTTATTTATAGGACATTAAACGTTTGGTTTGTTCCCATCTAAACCAGGGATGGGTTGATCATTACATTAATATTCCCCTTAAGTAAACCAGGTTAAGGTGGGTTGACCACTTAACTTATCATGCTTGAACTAAACTAATTTAAGACGGGTTGATCATTAGTAATTCTAACTAAACCAGGTAAGGATCATAACTTATCCCAGTAACTAAGGTTAAGGATCATTACTTACCCTTAAACTAGGTTAAGATCATTAATGTGCTCAGTCTTGATAGCACCTGGCCACAGTGGTATGTAGGCAATGTTGTGTTAAAACCAGGTTAAGATGGGTAAACCTCTTACCTCCTCTTTAACTAATCCAGAGTGCTCTTCTTGCATCATTTCATTGATATGCTCAGTCTTGACAGCACCTGGCCACAGTGATATGCAGGCAATGTTGTGTTTCTTCAGATCTATAGCACATTCCGCAGCCATCCTGTCGCACTGTGTGGTAAACATGGTACATACACATCAAGAACCACTAAACCAATACTAGGCTTGTTTGTACTCATTTTAAAGAATTCCATATATGGTCATGAAAATGTACTATTCTGAAATTTTGTAATTTTTAAAGAAAATTTGGAACTTGTCGTCTGCAGTCGACACCCATGTGGAGAGGGTTAAAATGGTGCACCCAAAATGGTACATTTTGTAACAATTATCAATGCTTGCGATGCATTAGACCCTCCCTCGGGTCCGTGGAGAACGACTGGTAATGTAGATTACATAGCATTAAAAATCAACCCAATACACGGACCCTCCCAGTCTGTAGGCAATTTGACTTCCAGCTCCCACAAACTGCTGGAAGTTCACTTTTACGGATTTGGAGTCACGCAATCTTTCTATATACCACGTCCATGTTTCCACTACATTAACGTTTGTGTAAGCGACTAAACAACGATATTGTATCCGACCAATCAACGCAGCTTGGCAGTGGGGGATATTTGAAAAGGCTTCCCTAGCTAAATAATGTGCAAACATTTGCAAACCGCACGCGATAATGTACGCAATATGGACAATAGGCCTAAGTCCGAGTCGAGTGGTTGCCTTTTATTATTGCGCGTACCATGGGTCTATCAGGCGTGCCACTTGAGCTCAATACCTCTCAGTTGTTGACAAGTGTCCCATCCGATCTTGCGTCACATCCCGCGCATAGCTTTGTGCTACCATATTTGAATTGAAACTGGGGCGGGCTTTCGTAATTGACATCGAATCACCGTGCTTCGTTGAACGAATATTTGGAAGTGAGATCTCTAACAGATTGGACCAGTCTCGGAATCAGCGCTCAATGGACTTTCGCGTTCACTTATAATACGAGTATATTTCTATATTGCTGCATGGTTGACTGTGGTGGGTGTAATTAGTGGCGTCGATTTGTGGATGAAGAGGAATGGGTTTTGGCATTGAAGAAAATAAGGGGGGAGTTGGCATTTTTTTCATAGGGCATTACGTAATTATTTATTGTTACATTATCCAGAGATCGAACCGAGACTGGGGGCCAGTCTAGCGATGCATTGGATCATGAATGAATGTATGCAGAGATTCCACTTTTCCTGATTTATCAGGAATTCCTGATTTTTGCCATTTTTAGCCAAATATTCAGGATTTTTTTGGCAATGAATGATTGGTTACGCTTCGCAACTTCCTGATTTTTATCAACAACCAAGTGGCATCTCTGTTTTTGTGATATTTATTAGTCTTGATGCGTGAACAGATACATGTATACTAATGAATGGTTGAATTTGAATTTCGGTCCACAAACTTGCTCCAGATTTGCTTGGGTAGCAAAGCCCCCTGCATATGATACATTGATAATGAGTCCTTGTTTAGCATGTACCAGAAACGGACACTGAAGCAAGATAGTGACCCCTAGTTTCATAAAAAGAGGGAAATTGCTAAATTATCGATAAAAATTATGGGTTGAGTTTGAATTTCAGTCCACAAACTTACTCCAGATTTGCCTATACAATAAGGTACTGTAGCGAAGTGAACTAAGCCTCCTGGGGATGAGATGTTGACAATAAGTCCTTGTTTAGCTGGTACCATGAGTCGGGCAGCATACACTGCAGCAAGATAGTGACCCCTAGTTTCACAAAAAGAGAATAGAATGGGGAAAATGCTAAATTAACTAACATGGGTTGAATATATGTGACGTGTCATGTCAAAAGGAGACACTTTTGGGCAGGTTATCAATTTTGAGGTTTTTACATATCTTAAATATAGAGATATTTTGCTCCACAGCGCCGTTTTCCCCAATGAAAACGGGCATTCATAAGCGAAGATATTGGGTTCGTAAGTTATGGTATTACAAATTTGGAAATTGAGATATCGGCCTTTAAAAATAATATTGACAATGTTGACGGTAGGAATTACCTTGAGAAATGTCTCAAAAAATACAAGATGCAAGTTATATTCCGGTCTGAAACTATCAGACAATATGTTAAACATTAATAACATCACAAATTCGCAACTAACTCAAATTGTGAAAAAATCACCCGGGCAGATTTTTGGCTATTTCTCAATTTACGATCCTGCCCAAAAGTGTCTCCTTTTGACATGACACGTCACATATATGCACAGTAGGGTAGCCATGACTTTTTCAAAGGGGCAAGACAGCTTTCAAGGGGGCTAAACTTAACAAAATGGGCTATAAAGTACAAAAAAGGCCTGCAAATCTTAAGTATCAGGGCGGCCAGCATCCCACAGAGAGCATGAGGGGAAGACCTCATGGGGGTGGAGAGGGGCAGCTGTTCCATTTTGGCTTGTTCATGTACATCACTGGATATGTAGCCATTCTAAAAAGTTGCAGTGACACGATCTGGTCCATGGGGGCTAAAGGCGGCAAATTTGAAACTGAGATAATAGTAAAAATATGGAGTAAAAAAACAATAAAATACGGTACATAAGAAAATAGACATAGACATTGAGATCGATGTAAATCTGTTGAGATATTTGGGGTGTATAGGGTCTGCCTCACCCCGTGCTTAAAACTCCAAACAGTGAGCTGTCTTCTCTGCCTTGTGAAATGAAGCTTTATATAAAATGGCATGTATGAGATAATTTGGGTGCTATATAATTACTGTCTACCAGGCTCTGTCTATATACGGTAATCACTGTTACATGCAGGTGTAAATGTTTGCTGAATGTTGCCGGCGGAATGATGTTAATATTGTTTATACTTCCGCCTGAATCCGCCATTGTTGTATAGCATGACAATGCAATCAAATGATCGCAGAGCCGTTTTCATTCTTAAATCATTCGCTCTCTACTGAGTATTATTTTTGTTCAAATTATCTGATGTGAAAAAGGATCCCATCTAAAGATCGCAATTTTGTTAATGAAATCGTGATCGTAATTTGGCATATCTGGCAAGAATTAATGCGCACTTGATGAAACGGGAATCAGAAAAGCAGATATTGCACCCATACTGCGTATGGGTGTATGGACCAGGTATATGCTGGCTGGGATGAAATTTTCTCCGGATTAAACAATTTACCAATCTCATCCCTGCAATATCGTACTGTAGCAAATTGAACTATAACTCCTGGGCAGGGACGGATTTAAGCAGTGGCCCGGTGGCCCAGGGCCAGTGGATTTTGTGTCGGGCCAGTAAACTTCCAACAATGCTGGCCCAGCGGGCCACTAGATTTTTGAGCCTGATATCAGTGATGGTCATATTTACACAGTTTTCTGCTCTGCCTGTCACTTGAAATTTATATCTTTATTCAATGATTCTTTTTTGTATAATACATATATTCTTATTCTTGAATTGCCAGCAAGTTAGAAATATACGGCCACTTTTTACGATGATAGTAGGTCTATGTACTACTTAGCTCTTCCATGCGCTACATAATTATATCTGATGATGATAGCGATACCGCAAATACCGTTCAGTTTGAAACTTTTGGAACTAAAAATGGCAGGACTACTGACTGAACTTGTGTTAGTGACTATACTCTCTACATTGATGATTGAGTACATTTAGTACAAAACAAATTAAAATGTTTTAAAAGGTTTGCTTGACTTAAAGGGCTCGGATAGTGATGTTTCCACATATTTTTTGTGAGACCTGAGAGCACATCAGGCATATCGAATTGCATTTTGAAAACGAGGAATATCAAATAATTTAGATTTTTTGATATTTGCGATATGATACACATTGTATGATGACAAATGATTTAAACTTGATATAGATTTTCCCCCCAAAAGCACTGACAAAAAAGTTGGGGTGTTTTTTTTTTTTTGCAGTAGAATATATTGAAAAAGCTGGGCCAGTAAATTTATTGCAGGGCCACTAGATTTGCCATTTCACTGGCCCGGAGGGCCAGTAGAAAACTGAAACCTAAGTCTGTCCCTGCTCCTGGGGATGAGATGTTGACAATATGTGCTTGTTTTAGCTGGTACCATTCATGACCCGAGCTAGATGCATGCACTGGTCAATACAAGATGGTGATTAAGCCATAATGTATGATCCATTAAATAACTCATCTTTACTCAAAATGCTGAAATAATAATTATTAGTAATAGTACTAAATGTTTCTTACATACAAAATCAGGTTTGAAAGAAACTAATTTCAGTATAAGATTGGCTTTATTTTTTGAGTCAATTTCATGGCTTTTGAGTTTTGTCAAATTTGTGGAGTTGGTTGTGGAAATTATGTCAGATATGCTAGCTAATTTACATACTAATTAGAATATTCAAATTACCGTAAACCAACTTTGTTGACAGTATCCCACATTCCTATGTCTTCTTCCCAGAACTTTAAATTGTCTTTCATGCTGTCTGATATGGCCTGTAAAATATTAAAGACACAATTTGAGGGGTCAGTGACACAAAGACGTAACTCCATTTTTTCCAAAAACAAGATTTTGATATCAAAATTTTCAGAAAGATGAACACTTCCCAATAAACACATAGAAATGTTCTGTATTTAGCACCCCATTGAAATCAATGGCCAGTGAAACATAGACTTAACTACAAGTCAATGTGGACCATTATCTTTAAACTCATTTTTCTCAAAATGGCCAAAATGGAGTTGTCTTTGTGTCACAGACCCCTCGACATGAACAAATATTTGTTGATAATTATCAGCTTATGGGGGGGCAAGTTTGAGGTAGCTCTCAATCAGCGCCCTTAATATGATAACGCAAGTCCAGTCTAGTGACTAGGGCATAAACCATAATCTCCTGATCAACAAGGTCCTGAGATGGCCCCTTCAATTGATTGCAGAATGTTTAGTGACTGCAGAGCCCTTGTAAGTTTAGTAACCAGGGCACACCATGCACAAAATCTATGGTCCTGAGACTACCCTTCCCTCTGATCATGAAATATTTAGCATGTTTAGTGATCGCAGAGCCCTTGTAAGTTTAGTAACCAGGGCACACCATGCACAAAATCTATGGTCCTGAGACTACCCTTCCCTCTGATCATGAAATATTTAGCATGTTTAGTGATCACAGAGCTCTTGTGAGTTTAGAAACCAGGGCACACCATGCACAAAATCTATGGTCCTGAGACTACCCTTCCCTCTGATCATGAAATATTTAGCATGTTTAGTGATCGCAGAGCCCTTGTGAGTTTAGAAACCAGGGCACACCATGTACAAAATCTATGGTCCTGAGACTACCCTTCCCTCTGATCATGAAATATTTCTAAAGCATGTTTAGTGACTGTTGCCAGTTCATAGGCACTTTCAGAACAGCTCAGAGAGAGTAGGTCATGGTTTTCACTAACATGACAACTTAATTGAGGACCCATATCAAGGCTCAGAATCTGAGCTAGTTAAGGGGTACATGCCCACAACCCAGTTTCACCACCCCTGTGTAGAAAATGCAACTTTTTCTATACTTACCCGCACAGCACTGTAGGCATTGTTGACCAGTATGTCGAGGCGGCCATTTTGTTCATCTTTGACTTTCTCAAAGAGCTGCTTGATTTCTTCATCGTTTCCATGGTCACATTGAACAGGGATGCATTTTCCTCCACGACCCTGGACCTGTAGATGTGTCATCATGTGGAGCAAAATTAGATTGGATATAATTACAGTCAATAAATGTTTACTGAAATAAAAATATACTATAATTCTTTAACCCCCTGTACTTCATTTCACCACAAGTTCGGCATTGGCCTAATGCCTTTAACCATAAATTACAAGGAAGAAAAAGATGAAGTTTAAAGTAGTTTTCTTTAGTCCGGTTTTGAACCACAGACCCTTCCAAAAACATGACCGGAGATAGCGAGCCACAAGAGTGCACCTTGGCCAGCCAACATTTCAAGTTGAATCATTCTCAGAGGGTGTATGAATTCAAATGAAGCTGCCTAATGTGCTCATTCCATTTGGAATTCATACTTCCCCTGTGGAAGACTTAGAGTCCAATTTATTTACCTCTTCTGCAGTTTCTTGAAGACTGCCGCCAACTCCTTCTCCCTTTGGCCTCAATGTCCTACCTAGAAAATAAATTTATGGGATAGAATTATGTTGTGCATGGTTTCCGAATTTGACTTCCTTGCTTTGTCTCTCTTGAAAGTAGTTTCTGACATTAATTTCAGGGGGTATTTACGAAACACATACAATAAAACTGACAGTATAGGGAACTTAGTGGTTTGACAGTGATTGTTTTGTAATGTCGCTTCACAGACACAATTGAACTTTTGAAGCAATTTCTGCATTGAGTCTTCCATGTCTTCTGAAAAGTGAGGGTCTAACAGCCTTTAACAGCTCTGTAAAGCCATGTAGTACAAGTCTTATATCTTACAATACATGTGAAAGCTGCTTCAAACATCATTTTAAGTATTGATCATATTTAGACCATCTTTAAAATGACTGAATTTTTAAGGAAATTGAATCATTTGAATGTTTATTACTACTTTTCAGAAAAGAAAGGAGCATGTTTACAATAGTGTTTGCCACCTATAATATATTTCTATAACTTGCTATTCCATAACTGCCACCACTATGTAGTAACTCTCATCTAGAAGTACTTACCAGTTATGTAGACAGTAGCCCCAGCTTCCCCAAGCTGTAATGCAATGCCCTTTCCTATACCACGACTAGCACCCGTCACTATGCATACTCTGCCTGACAATGGTCCAGACCCAGACATGTTTGATTTTAGGAATAAGCATGCAATGTATATTGGTCAAGTGATATTATTGCTGTCAGCAGGTATGATTCTTCGGTTTCCAATTATATCGGAATTTAGTTCAATATTCAAGACAACACTTATTACCAGTAGCTACAATGCAAACTAGAAAACAAAGATTGTAACTTGTAATGCCCACAAAGAAGATATCTTACACTTCCCACAATGCATTTCTTCCATTTCAATTTTCTGTACTGATTTGCTATCAAACATGGGTCGATAGTGACCAAAGGTACCTCATGATCAGAGCACATCAAGTGCTTGCAAAGTGTGTTTATTTCATGACTATCTTCCAATGTTTAACCAGTCTATTGTCAACATGAAAACAAAAGGGAACCTGTGCAAAGTAATAAGTGTCCATTGGCTATAACAAGGTGATGCATCATGCTGCAATGGATTCTGGGAAGGGTAAGAGATAAGTATCCCTTATCCCTGTTTGTTGACCAGTAAACAAGTGCAGTCTGGAAGTCAAAGGTCTATGTAGGCTTACTGATAGCAAAGATATTTTTGGCCATAGTATTTTTGTTAGGCTTTTTATTCGTGTATTCTCAGTTGTAGGCAGATAGGTAGTCGGAATAAAAATGTACACCGTGTTATTATACTTCCAAAATTTAGATTTTGTCAACACATAGCGCTACTGGAGCACTATGCTGCTCTGGAGCTGATGTGTATTGTGATAATATTTAACACCAGGAACCAATAAAATTGCATAAAGATTTTCATTAAAAACTCTTCTCTTTTCAGTCTTGAGAGATCTCCTTTGAAGACCAAGAATGATTGCACAGAAAGCCCCAAATCAGACCAAACTCGCAAAAAATCCAGAAGAATTTTGGACAGTGATGATGAAGAGGAAGAAAACGCCACCAGCCAACAGTCGCCATCTCAACAAAATGGAGAGAAGGAAACACCTGAGAAAAAGGACAAAAAGAAGAAAGAAGAAGACATGGAAGTAAGTTTTATTTGAAAAACCCAAGCTAAAAAATTACTATTTTGGCTGGCAGTTTTGTCTGTGAATCACTATCTCAAATCTGGTTATATTATGATGCAACAGCTGACTGGTGGGAAGTTATGTCACTTCTGGTCATAAATTAAAGAGATACAGAAACTATAAACAGCCCAAGTCTCAGCATCACCAACAATGAGGGCTGATCATTTCATGAACTGTGACAGATGAAACTGCTATGCACATACCCCATATTTTTTCGGTCTTACCAAAGTATAGGAGATTCATTAATTTTTGGTGCTTTTCCTTTTTTTGATTGAATCTCTGTCTCACGCAAAGGCCGGTGTGATTGTTAGACATGCATGATCGAGCATTTGGCCCTCATGAATATGCAAGAATTCACAGCGTACAAAGCACAGGGACTTTGGCTGTTGGTGAATAGTTTGTATCTGTTTAGTTTATGCTTCTGGTATTGATGTTAGCCTTAGTTGCAGTCTCAAGCAGTGTATCAAAAACTTGACTGAGATTGTAGACTCCCTCATCTCTGTTTATAGCTCCTTGCCTGTTCCTCCTGTACAATTTATGTATTTTCCCATTATCAAGTTGGTATATCTTGCTCTTTGATCCCAGGTTGATGACAAAGGGAAGACTCCTACCAAACCAGATGGAGATGGCAGTCAGCCTTCTACATCATCACCAGAGACAACTTCTCCAAGTGGCATCCCTAAGAGAACAACAGGTATGGCTATTCCAGTTGAAATCCTCACTCCCCCTATGGAAGACATGACTATAATCTTCCATGCAGGGAGTAAGGATTGCAAATGGAATCACCCATTCAGTATCATCTGCTCCAAAATGGGTTATCCCAGTGGAAATCCATACACCCCCTATGGAAGCCATGACCTTAACCCTAACCGCCTAAGGGCTTTTTGGCGACGGGAAGGGAAAGAAGGAAAGAATAAAGAGAGAAAAGAAGGAAAGAAGTTGTTTGCTCTGGATGGGATTCGAACCGAGACCCCTCGCATGCCAAGCACTCGGTCGGCGACACTTTGCCACGGGTCTTGGGCTTCGGCTGGCCAGCGAAACCGTGCGTTTATATATCACTTAGGGGCGATTGCGTCATCACACCACGTGGGATGCATGCACGAACAGCCCATATATCAAGTAGTATTTTGTAGTATTTAGGAGGGTTAGGGTTAATCTACCACACATGGAGTTTGAATTTCAAATGGGATTACCTGAATGGGTGACTCCATTTGAAATCAAAACCTCCTGTGTGGACAATTATGTCTTCCATAGGAGGAGTATGGATTTCAACTGGAATAGTGAAATAAGGGAATTACCTTTCTTGATTCACATAAACCTTGTAGTATGTCATTAACCTTTCAGCATCTTCCCTTAAAAATATTCTGTACTGTTTATTTTAGTCACAAAATATGGACCATTTTGACAAATACCAAGGTTCATTTCAATCACCATAGCAACCAGGGGTGGAATGTAATTTGTATAATTCTGAAATTTTTGAATTTTTCAAGAAAATTTGGAACTTGTCGCCTGCAGACGACACCCGTGTGGAGAAGGTTAAGTCAAACCTAATCATTTGTAATTTGTCTGGTTTTATTGCAGCACGTAAACACATGAGGAAGAGAAAACCAGATGAGATCCAGTCTCCAACTTCTGAGAAAGAATCAGGACATGATGCAAAAGAAAATAAAAACAGAAGACATGAGTGCTGATGAGGTGAGGTTAATTAATAACATAGGGATGATGATTACCGGCTTCACAACAATATGAGCTTATATTGCAGATATGGTTGATTGACCATCTTTGTACAGGTTGCTGATGTTAATGGTTTGGTGGCTCTGAAAAGAGCCGTTCACTGAAGACTGCCCACGGTCAGCCTAGAAGAAGCAGACCGCAGCTATCTGCTAATTAATGTAAAAGGTTTGGTGGCTCCGAAAAGAGTCGTTCACTGAGTGAAGACTGCCTCTTGTCAACATATTTAACTCTCTCCACACAAGTGTCGACTGCAAACAACTTGAAGGTTCAACTTTTTATTTTAATTCACAAATTTCAGAATTGTACATTTCTATGACCATTTGGAATTGGCATGAAAGATGCATTAAAATGAGTACAAACAACTAGTATTGGTTCAGAGGCTTTTAAAATAGCTTGGAATTTGTATGTTGAAGGCTATGGCCAACACACAGAGCATTTAACTCATGTATTTATATGTTGCTCTTTAGAAAGAGGACAAGATGGATACAGATGAGACTCCAAAGAAAGGAAGTTACAAGGTGAAGGAAGAAAAGATCAAGGAGAAGGAAGAAGAGAAAAGTCCTAAAGAGAAGAAGGAAAAAGAAAAGAAGAAAGAAAGCTCCAAATCTAAGAAGGAAAAGAAGGAGAGTCCAAAGAGAAAGGTGAAGACACCAGACGCAGAGAAAGAGAAGAAAGACAAGACGCCAGACACAAAGAAAGAGAAGAAAGACAAGAAGAAAGGTAAATATCTTTAATGTTTGTCCACATAGATCACAAGGTAACTGGCATAGTGCATTGTACAGGGTCTCTGATTGGCTCAGTACATGATATAACATGATATAGCCCTCTGAGTAACCAATCAAAATAGTGCTTCTATATTTTTTGTAAACCATACTGCCATTCTTACTATGTCTCTGATTGGCTTATTACATGATATAACTCTCTAACTCGCTAAGTAACCAATCAAAATAGTGCTTCTATATTTTTTTGTAAACCCTACTGCCATTCTTACTATGTCTTTGATTGGCTTATTACATGATATAACTCTCTGATTTCTTGGAATTGGTAAGGTGTATAGTGATGTGATTTGATATAGGGGTGGCAATTGGCGGTTTTCAAATTGTAGTAGGATTTGGCACAAAAATGTGCAAATTTGGTTGCTCATTTGCATTTTTTTTTTAATTGGATTTCTTTTTTTCTTTTCCCCCAGCTCCAAATGAAATCGCTCTGGTTAAAATGATGCGTGTGAAGGTGGGGGTATTTGCGGCTAAGCTTTGCGTAGAGAACCATAAAATTCCAGTTTTATTCAAATTAATCATTTTAATGTGACTGGCTTATACAGGGAAGTCTGGCCCAAGTACCATGAAAACTGGCTATTTTGGCTGTTTAACATGGAGTTATACGGAGGACTTAATGTTATAATACCACTTCTATGTCAAAATTGCTGTTTCCCTACAAACACGACAAATTTGGCTTATTCCATTTGGATGTAAAGTTGGGACATGTATAAACATTACAAATATAGCAAAAAACTAGGTTTGAAAAAAAAAATTCATATTTAAAGCTCATACATGATGTCTTTAACAAGTGGCTGCGAATATTAACCATAATCAAACTTTGCAAAGTGGCAGAAAATATATTTATGTGCCCATATGTAAAGATTAGTTGTAATTTGCTTTAACCTCAATTTTTTAAATTTTATTTAATGAAGAAACAAAAGAGAAAGATGAATCGAAGAAGGCGGAATCACCTAACGTGAAAAAGGAAGTCAAGGAAGAGAAGAAAGAAAAAGAAAAGGAAGAGGAGGAGAAAGTAAAAGAGGAAAAGAAAGAGACAGAAAGTAAACCCAAAAAGACAGGATTCAGGTAAGTCTGAAAAAGGAATGGGATATAGTCTGAGACAGAATTAAAGACTAATTTGCATCTGACATCACTGTCAGTCAAACTCCGCACGACCATTGATTAGTTAATAGCGCATAAAAGGAAAATTGATTTATCTGGTGCCATCTTGAGAAAAGGAATCACAAAAAATGGTGAAAAATAATAGTACTTTTACAAGGTAAACAGCAACTTTTCTAGGCATTGTTGACATGAGGCCTTCAGAAAAGAAAGTTTCCTACTACTAAGACCTAACTTTTGAGACGGTTTGAATGATACTCTCATTACTTTGTACAGGTTCCCTTTGTTTTCATTTTGAGAACAGACTGGCTAAATACAGTCTAGAAATAAACACATTTTGCCAGATCTGGATGTGCTCTGTTCATTGAGGTACTATCGACCCATGTTGTACAAATCAATACAGAAAATTGAAATAGAAGAAATGCATGATGGGAAGTGTAACGGATATCTTCTGCATTATTTGTTGTCTTACTGCATTATGTGGGTGTGAAGGATACTGTATTACTCTATATTTCTATAATGTGTGTGTATTTCTTTACTGTTTAGTTTTGCTCAGATGGGTAAAGCCACAGAGAGTTCCTACCAACCTGGGACATCATCATATCATCCTATCAACGATGCATGCTGGAAGAAAGGAGAAAAGTAAGTCATAATTTATAGGGATGTACGTTTTCTGGTTTTTTTTATGGATTTCGGTGTTTTTTTTCACGGATCCGGAAATATTATAAAAAGAGCAAAAACTATTTCTTAGGGGGTGATACCCTCATAGCCTTTTTCCTGATCCGTAGCGTTCGCTAAAAAGATAGTTCTCCGATCAAGTCTTAGGCTTACTTGCTTCGCCAACACTGTTTCAGGGTGTTTTTTTCAACAGCTTCTTACATCCCTGATTATTACACCACCCTACACCATGAAAAACTTCGGCTAGCCCATCTAGATACACGTGTCTCTTTTTACATACAACTAGGAATGCTTCATCTCAAGTGGCAGACACACTCCAAAACATCTTCCAAGTCATGTGGTTTAGTTTCTCTCATTGTTGCTAGTTGGCTGGCAAGTACCAAGCTAACATGAGGGACCTAGAATAATTCTATAGAGATAGAAGCTTATTGTCCCCTTCAATAATGGGATTTTTGATTGTTGGATCTGATTAAAAATCTGTTTGGCTGTCACCATACTAGTTATCATAATCATTGAGTTGGGTCGAATTAGCTAGTCTCCTTCACAGCCGATGTCTGCCGGTCATAACACTTGTCATTCCTAACAAATCATAACCACATGCAGTCTGTGCCTCAAGACCACACATTGGCTTGCAATGCGGATGTCCAAACTCCCATTTTGTTGAGGAGTCTTTTGAAGAGGCGATGGATTTTTCCGCTTTACACAAAAATTTACACATTAAATTTTATTTTATTTTATTGTAACAACACATTTGGAAAATAATGTCCCAGTGTTTCCCTTTTGTTCTTTTTTCAGAGTGCCTTACCTAGCATTAGCACGCACATTGGAATGTATAGAGGAAATATCAAGTCGTCTTAAAATCATGGAAATTCTCACAGACTTTTTACGATCAGTCATAGCATTAAGTCCTGATGACTTACAGCGATGTGTGTACCTGTGTCTGAATAAACTTGCCCCGGCCTATGAAGGAATGGAATTAGGGATGGGTGAGACGCATTTAATGAAAGCTGTATCACAGGCTACTGGTAAGTGTGGAATGACACCCTCATTCATCAACTTTCTGGGTTGACCACTGAGAAAACTGTGTGGTAAAAAATTGACCTTTTCATCATGTTTGTTATTAATACACACATATTTTTAGAATGCCGATAGTCTGTCACACTATATCACACAACCAAAGTCATGTGAGAATATTTTCTGAGTCCGACATGATATGAGCGCAAGTTTTTCATCCATTCAGGTAGTTTTTAAATCACATTCTGTGTGTGTGAAAGATTAAGGTTGTGTCGTCCATAACAGGTGTATGGATTTAAATTGGAATAGAATATTGCCAGCTTTGGGCTTTTGATGCATGCACATAGGCAATGCTTTTACCTTTATTGCCTCTCTCCAACCAGGTGTGCTAATGGGGTACCTGGTCATGCTGGTAAGGTAAACTGAAGTAACAGAGGAATTGTCTGATTACAAGAGAGATGGGTGCTACGGCTTGCGAACACATCCCTGAAATTGAACTCCATTTGTTTTGAGTACCTGCTGTAATACTAAATTATATTTTAACATATTTAGGTCGTAGCATGGAGAAGATAAAGGCAGATGTTGCTGAGAAAGGAGACATAGGGACTGTAGCTGTAGTAAGTGTCATAGTTTATGTCCTCCTTCTATAGTAAAATTGCAGTATTGTTTATTTCATTAGTATGTCTTATTTATTCATTGGTTAAAAGTGTGTCACTTGGTCATAAATATATTTACTATTTTGCCTGCTGGAGTAAGGGCCGCTACAGACACCTAGTATTCAAAGTAAAAAGTTTGATGTAACATGTCTTAGTAATGTTTAAGTTCTAACGAATGATTGATGACGTAAAATCGATAATATGTTATGTAGAATGTCTGCTGGAAATATAGTTTATATTATATATAGGCCTATAATATAAGTTTATGTCTTCAAACATTTGTTAGAACTTGTAACATTACTGGAAAAAGAATTAGAATAGATTAAATAATGAAGATATGTTGATCAAATATTCTACATCTTCTAAATCATACTAAATCATACTAAATCATACTGGCAGCCGCAATTTTGATGAGCAAATCATGGAGAAGAGCAGAGCCCTTTATTAAAGTGTTCATTGGAGCAGGAAAAAATGCACGCCATATTATGCATTGCAATATTATCATTAGTATAATTTAATAGCCATTAGTAAAATCCAAATCTAAATTTTGTTTGAATAATTATAATTTAATATGTCAGTGTTGCAAAGTGAAAATTGCCCCAAAGTAGCAACATTATAATTTACAAATTATGAAATATGTGGTTTTTTTTCTTCAGACAAGCCGTTGTAACCAGCGCACCATGTTTGCACCGCCCAAGTTGACCGTTGCCAAGGTGTTTACTAACCTCAGGGAAATCGCTGCATTGACGGGACATTCAGTGAGTAAATGAGTTTTTATTACGATCTTTGGACTTCATAAGTTCAAATTACAAATTTGTTGGGATGGTCAAGCAATTAAAAAAATTAGGGTTGGTATTATTTTGTGCAGTAAAAATTTACCCTCTAAATGTCAATATTCTCAGGCAGGAGCTTTCTGGATTGCCTAGTAGTCTAAACAAAACCCATAGATTTGCTTTGCACGTTTCTATGGTGAAAATGACAGCCATTTTGAAATCCAAGATGGTAGCAAAAAATTTTATTTGATCGTACTAGACATGAAACTTTCAAACAATCCGGCACTCCTAAAATGGATGCTTACAAAAACTGTCTTAGCATTATGGAGTGCAATTTCATCGGATATCAGAGACTCTTATCTCACCTGTAACAAGTTTTATTTTCTGCTTCGTGTGTGTAGAGTTCTGATGAGTTGAGATCACTGCACCATGTGGTGGCAGCACTCTTGTGTGCTTTCAGTGCTCCCCTCAATTTTGTTGTTTTGTTCCAATTTTATTGTTGCTTGCCAATTCATACACTCCTATATCAAAGCAGCCAATCAGAAAAGCTGTTAGAAAAGTATGAGAAGTGCATTGTGTATAATGTGCACTCTGTGTACTACGCGCAGTGTTTCGCGTCACATAGGATTGATTTTATTTTTCAACATTTTTGGTAATAATTTATTATAAAAACAGCATAAATCACATTTTTTTTTTTCTTCTCGTGTATGAAATACAGTAAGCAAAAGAATTACGGGAGCAGTTGTGTTCACCCCTGTATATCCTAAATAAAGACAAATGTGTCAAAATTAAAACAAGGAGCCGATGCCTGTACTCTTTAGCTCTGATTTAAGTTCTTATTTGTTGAAATTGGTTGAGAATTAAAGAAACGGTAAGCCAAAACCTAATGAAGATACGAAATAAAAAGTTGCACTTTTTTGTTCTAATCAATGAAAGCACGACGCTAGTTTTTCGTGCTAATCAATGAAAGCACAGCGCTAGTTCTCTTTGTTCACGAACGCTTTGTGTACAAATCAATAGGGCATGCAATGTGGCAAACTGCAACTTTTAAATTGGCATCTTCCTTGGGTTTTTGGATCATTGTGTCTTTATTTCTTGAACAATGTCAACGAATGAGGTCTTAAATTCGAGCTAAAAGATGCAGCTATTGGCTGTTGGTTCCAATTATGACATATCTGCCTTTGTTTATTTGCAGTCCATTTGGGGACCTTATTAGCCCAAATTCACATGCTTTTTCCTGATTTTTTCCAGATTTTCATCATTATTTCTACTTACATCCCTGACATTAATATAGTACCTAAAGTCTTGAAAGCTTGCACTATCCATAAATGTTTTTTCCTGTTTTTGCAGTGTCAATCTAAGAAAAAAGACAAAGTGAAAGCCATGTTGGTTGCATGCAGAGGATGTGAACCCAAATTTATTGTCAGGTAGGTTTTACACTCTAAAAAATACCTATTCAAAAATGAATAGAATCTATTCAAATTTGAATAGGTAAACATGTACGCCGGGCACTTCCGAGAATCTATTCAAAATGAATAGAAAATTCTATTCAAATAAATGATCCCAAATTCTATTCAAAAATGAAGAGGTCACTTGTCAGAAAATAAATAGTTTACTAGTTACAGTTGATAAGAATCTATTTGACTCTAGTCAAAAGGGAACAAATTTAGGGAAATATGCCTGGAGATGCATCATCTTTGTCCGCTTCGCGCTAAGAGAGGAACACTACGATTCATCACCGTGGTGTTGAATAGCCATCAAGTGTGTTTGACAACATAAAATTACTGTCTTGAAAGGCGATAGCAGAAAAGGTATTTGCTTGAAAATATAAAATCTGTGGTTAAATAGCGTTTGCCCTGTTTTCTTCATCCATGGTTTTGTTTCCTATTATTTCAACTGAGTATAATATTTAGGATTTAGAGAAGATCCCCCAAACACTTTCTTACCAGTGCCTATGTCCCCACCGTACTGTACAAATGTGTAATGGCGGCCGACCAAGAAGCAAAAGACCCCGGATACAGCAGCGTGCATACTTTTGACCAATGAAATCCCTCATTATCGTTGACGTCATTTTGAGGAGTGTGTCGATTCAAAGTTTTCTGCGATGTTGATACTAAATCGCATCAAACGGTATGATTCGATTTAAAAATGATAAGGGATCTATTCAAATTGACGAGTTTCTATTTTTAAAAAAATGAATAGACTTTCTATTCAAAAAAATGAATAGGCCGTCATTAGAGTGTAGGGTTAGGTGTAGGATTAATTCTTAAACACTTGAGAACGTTCCTGCAATCCCATTGGTTCTTACCCGTGTGATATGACACGATATCACACGGGTCAGCGCTTGTGCATCAACGCGATATGCGTGCTCGCTATTTGAACCAATCGGCAGGCGCATAGCAACAACAGGACTGATCAATTTTAAGCCCTAGGTAGTTCCTTATAAAATGTAGGATTTAATTTGATTAAAATTTGTAATATACTTATGATATTTCTATTTGAATTGAAGTGTTTAAGAATGAGAATAAAGGTATTGTTTTTAGCCGCTGTTGTGCATCTATCGTCTCATATAAAATGCGATATCATTATGTTTGGCGTAAAACAACTCGGCTTTGCCTCGTTGTTTTACTTAAAATAATGATGTCGCCCATGTTATATGAGACGATAGATGCACTCCAGGGCCTAAACCAATACCTTTATTCTCTAACTCAAATTCACTAGACCATTTCAAATCAAAATCACAAAATATTGGAAAACCAGAAGTCATTGTAGTGCGTATCTGTTACGAACACAGTGTTCCAGGAGACATTGTGAGTTATTAATGACCCTGCAATAAGTGTGTGGTCAGGCAATCAATCACTTTTGATTGGATCGCACTTGCTGCGTATATTAATGAGGTTATGAATCTTTCACAAAGGGGGCATAGATTTCAAAAGGAGTCACCCATTCAGGTAACACCATGTGAAATTCACACTCACTCTGAGGGAGATTAAGGTCATGTCTTACTTAGAGGGTGTATGGATTTCAGCTGGAATAGCCCATTGTTAATACCAGATGACAATTTGGTCCAAAATGCTGTGACACAATTGATGATGACCACAACCTTTCAACCCAAGTCTACCGGTCTTTTGCACAGATAATCGCAGACTTGGAAGCCCCAAAATACTCAGGCTGCCATTTATAGTGTAATTAAAAATGAATGCAGGAATGAATTATGTTAGCCAAATCCAGTTTAAAATTTACTCACAATTCTTAGCTTTTGCCGACTACCCCTGTGGAAGATTTTGGAAATATCTTCCACAGGGGGACTATGAATTATAAATGGAACAAACACATTAGGCAGCTCCATTTGAATGTCATACACTCTCTGAGACAGATTCAACCTGAATTTTCCACAGAGGGAGGGTGAGTTTCAAATAGAGTTGGTTAATGTGCTAAATAAGTTTCAAATTTACATCCCCCTGTGGAAGATATGTAAAAAATCTTTTACATAGGGAGTGTGGAGATTAAATGGAATAGTCCAATTTGTCATGTGGTGTGGCACTCACTGGCAGCTTGAATATTTATTTTCTTTTTTTTCCGGAAAAGCCATTGGATCTGTGGACAAAATGGGCAGTTTTTGGATCTTGGCTAAACCCCTGGTTTGGATTAATGTTGGGGTGGCAATTACTATTCAAGTTGTTCTGATTTGCCTTTATTTTCAATTGCAGGTCACTCAGTGGCAAGCTACGCATTGGTTTAGCCGAGCAGTCTGTATTAGTATCACTAGGTCATGCAGTGGCACTCACAACACCTAATCAAGGTAAGCACTGAGTTAACTTGGATATCAAAATACCACTCAGAACACCTAAACCAGAGTTAGGTTTGCTCTGACTTTAGTTCAGCAGTCTGTAGAATTAATGACTAGTTTGAATCTGATATCACCTGTCAATCAAATTCAGAAGTATTTACGAGTTGTCTTGAAGGTCAAGGGTCAAAGGGAGTTTGATTGACAGTGATGTCAGACGCAAACTAGTCTTTTTAATTCTGTCATAGATTATAGCTTCAGAGGGTTGTAGAATGTGATATCTTGTAACAACACTTTTTAGTACAGGCACAATTTGTGTCTTGTTGAAAAGCATTGTCACAAAATTTCACAGTCCTGTATGTAGTTAACACCTAGTGAAATCCATACACCCCTATGGAAGAAATGACCTTAATCTTCCACACAGGGAGTGTGAATTTCAAATGGGGTTACCTGAATGGGTGATTCTGTTTGAAATATCCACCCAATGTGTCAGAGATTAAGATCATGTCTGCCGAAAGGGGTGTTTGGATTTCAGCTAGAATAGCCGGTTGACCTAACTTGGATTGATGAGTTACTCACTACACCTTTAACTCTCTCCATGCAGGTGTCGACCTGCAGACAAGTTTCAATTTTATATATATATATATATATTTTAATTAAAGAATTATGATATTTCATGACCATATTTGGAATCATCATTACAAACACATACAAATCAGTACAAACAAGCCTAGTATTGGTTCTATGGTTCTCAAGATAGCTCAAGTAAATATCTCAAAACTTTTTATGTTGAAGCCTATGGCTAGCATGCAGAGCATTAACTCACAATTATATTTTTTTGTTTATTTGTTGTACACAGAGGAGGAAGACATTGTGTCAAAGCGTAAAGCCTTGTCAGACTCATGGAAGAAGACATTGGATGAAGCTGCTCTGATTGTGAAGACCACATACTGGTGGGTATTTGAAGAACTCACTTAACAAAACACAAGAGATGTGGTTCAAGAACTGCCTTGTTTATGTTATGGCATTTTTCGTCATGCTATGCTCATTTAATTGCCCATATAATCCTACATCTTAAGTTTCAGAGGAATATGAAATATCTGAAAATAGTTATTAAAATGAACCAAAAAGTTCTATATGTACTTTATTTATGGTACACACAGCTAGCTGTGCACAACCCCTGTGCCAAGTGTGTTTGGGGTATTAAAATGAACCAAAAAGTTAAATATGTACTTTATTTATGGTACACACAGCTAGCTGTGCACAACCCCTGTGCCAAGTGTGTTTGGGGTATTAAAATGAATCCAAAAGTTCTATATGTACTTTATTTATGGTACACACAGCTAGCTGTGCACAACCCCTGTGCCAAGTGTGTTTGGGGTATTAAAATGAACCAAAAAGTTCTATATGTACTTTATTTATGGTACACACAGCTAGCTGTGCACAACCCCTGTGCCAAGTGTGTTTGGGGTATTAAAATGAACCAAAAAGTTCTATATGTACTTTATTTATGGTACACACAGCTAGCTTTGCACAACCCCCTGTGCCAAGTGTGTTTGGGGTAAACTGACTAGCCTGCACTTTTGTTAATTAACTCCAGAGTAAGTTAGGATTTAAAAATTTATTCTCCTGTTTACCTTTAGTTGGACATGATCATAACATATTCTGCATGAATTTATTTATGGAAGTATTTCCAAGATTGTAGCTCTAACTCACCCTTCATGCTAGAAAATACTACAGGCTGGGTACCCCCCCGCCCCCCCCCAGCAGGCATGGGCACGCAACTCATAGGTGCCTCTGACCAATCCGTCTTCAGGGCATTAGGATTGAGTCAATTTTGATGTTTTGTACCACATCATTGCTTTCAAAGATGCCAATTATATTTTTTTGAGTTAAGTCATGTCCGTATCCATGATAATCCAGAACAGTGAATTTCCCGTAGCATTATGTATGGAAATGTTTGGAGCCTGTCTTCTGCTTTCCACATGTGTGGGGCTTATGTTATCGCCAAGATGGATGCCTGCCTGTCTGGTTATTTGGTTGTCCGGGCAGAAGTAAAACCATTAATCCGCTGTGCAGCTTAAACGCAGTAACCAATCAACTTCAAACTTGGTATGGTGAATCGTGATAGGATATGGTGGCCTGATGTGCTGCATAGTTTTGTGTCATGTTATTTGCATATTTATGAATATTAATGAGCTTATTTGCATATTTAAAAAAGGTGTGAGGCCACCTTAATTACGAACCGTAATTCTAGTTAAATATCTTTTGTTATTCCTACAGTGAAATGCCAGATTATGGTAAGATCATCCCAGCAATACTAGAACATGGTTTCAAAGATTTACCCAATCATTGTAAGCTGACACCAGGCATACCATTGAAACCCATGTTAGCTAAACCAACCAAGGGAGTCAGCGAGGTACTAAATAGATTCCAAGATATTGCCTTCACTAGTGAATACAAGTATGATGGCGAGAGGGCACAGGTAGGTCTGTTTGTTTGTTAGTAAGCTTACTATGGGCTGTCCCTGAAACCCATGTTAGCTAAACCAACCAAGGAGTCAGTGAAGTACTCAATAGATTCCAAGATATTGCCTTCACTAGTGTGAATACAAGTATGATGGCGAGAGGGCACAGGTAGGTCTGTTTGTTTGTTAGTAAGCTTACTATGGGCTGTCCCTGAAACCCATGTTAGCTAAACCAACCAAGGGAGTCAGTGAAGTACTCAATAGATTCCAAGATATTGCCTTCACTAGTGAATACAAGTATGATGGCGAGAGGGCACAGGTAGGTCTGTTTGTTTGTTAGTAAGCTTACTATGGGCTGTCCCTGAAACCCATGTTAGCTAAACCAACCAAGGGAGTCAGTGAAGTACTCAATAGATTCCAAGATATTGCCTTCACTAGTGAATACAAGTATGATGGCGAGAGGGCACAGGTAGGTCTGTTTGTTTGTTAGTAAGCTTACTATGGGCTGTCCCTGAAACCCATGTTAGCTAAACCAACCAAGGGAGTCAGTGAAGTACTCAATAGATTCCAAGATATTGCCTTCACTAGTGGAATACAAGTATGATGGAGAGAGAGCACAGGTAGGTTTGTTTTTAGTTTGTTAGTAAGCTTACTATATATATCCATGAAATCAATCAAGGGAGTCGGCAAAGTACTCAATAGATTGTTGTTGTTGTTGTTGCAGTCAATAGATGGCGCACCAACATGTCCCAGACGGGTGTTTTCTTATAAGTAAATTAGCCGGCACACAACTTACCTCTTACTTTACTGTATTGATAGGCTTATGTTGATAGGCTTATGTTAGGGAGATTTATCCTTGAAGTGATTAAGCCAAAAGTACTACTGGGTCAGTACCCAGGTACTTTGATATAGGGTGTTGACCCTGTAATGAGTTTGCATGAAAATATTTTTTTAATGCATTGTAAATACCTTGAATAAAGAGGCCTTGTCATGTTCCTTGTTCTTATTTTCATAACAGATCCTCATACTTGATTCAGGAGATGTTAGAATCTGCAGTTGTAATTGGGTGTCCCTCAAGGTTCAATATTGGGACCTCTACTGTTTATACTTTACATATGTTCCTGTTCTTATTTTCCAACAGATCCACATACTTGATTCAGGAGATGTAAGAATCTACAGTCGTAATCAGGAGAACAACACCACAAAGTACCCTGACATCATCAAAAGAATCCCCAAGAGTCTAGGAGACAACGTCAAAAGCTGCGTCATCGACTCGGAGTCCGTAGCGTATGATCTTGAGAAGAAACAGATCCAACCATTCCAGGTGTTGAGTACCAGAAAGAGGAAGGATGCTAATGAGGATGATATCAAGGTCCAAGTTTGTGTGTTTGCATTTGATTTGCTCTACTTGAATGGTGAGGTGAGGATATTTAACTCCTTGGGTACTTCTGACTTACTTACAATGCCCCTGATTGGTTAATCATGTGATATAATCATCTGAGTAACCAATCAAAATAGAGCCTTTAGATCTCTTAGCAATTTTAAGTTTTTCAATGCTGCTGACTCTACCATTACTCTGATTGGCTCAATACATGATTTTGTACTTTGTTCTCAAAATTACACAAATGACCTTGGCAATTATTGTAGCAGGATTATGTGATCTGGAGAAAAAAAACTCCATATGTCCTGGTTCGTGGTGTTGGACACATTCACAAATTTACTCACATTTGTGAATTTGTGTTTAACACATCATCCTACAATTTGCAGTATTGCGAATTAAAAAAATCACACTCCCAGTGCAAGTTGCAATATTGCGAGTTGGATGATAGCGGCCATCTTGGATTTGCAGGTAAAGGGAACACATACTACAAAATTACTTCATAAACATTTCAAGTAATTTAAAAAAATCAGAATTGTAAATTTTCATGACCATATTTGGAGTCAGTATGAAAAATGGATTAAAATGAGTACAAACGAGTCTAGTATTGGTTCAGTGGTTCTTAAGATAACTCTTGATAATTTGAGAAGATATCTCAAAACTTTTTATGTTGAAGCCTTTTGCCAGCACGATAGTATTAATCTGGATCATATTTTCTTTACTCTTGCAGTCATTAGTGAGGAAACCATTGAGGGAAAGGAGAGAACTGCTTCATGCTAACTTCAAAGAAATAGAAGGAGAATTTGTGTTTGCTAAATCTATGACATCATCTAACACAGAAGATATTGCCGAATTCTTAGATGAATCAATCAAGGGTAAGTCAGTGAATAATATATTGTACTGCCATGAGAGTTTCTGGTTAAAACTATAGGTGCGAGGTGAGATCAATTGTACATAGCACTTTTGATCAGTACTTATCCATAGTTTTAACCAGACCCTCAAATTTGTTTTGTATACTTCATAAATATATTCTTTGTTCATTGATTTGTTAGAAGAAAATTATTCAAAATTTGTACTTGCCAGTTACTTGAGTGAACAGCACCACCTATATTTTGCCTTTCAAAAAAAATTGAACAGGCTAACCAAGTAGCAAAGTCACACTATGTGCAAATACGGAACAACACACCCAACCTCACCTAATAACTAATAATGCACATGTATGTCATTTGCCACCATCACAGAACAATCATTTCATAATTGATATATTGTTTTCTTGTGTGCAGGTAACTGTGAAGGGTTGATGGTGAAGACATTAGATGTTGATGCCACATATGAAATTGCCAGGAGGTCTCATAATTGGCTCAAGGTGAGATCAACTATATTCCTTTGCATAAGCAACATCGGCATTACAAATTCCTATTGCATTGTGGGACTGCTTTGGGACAAGTTGAACTCTGACCTATCGGGGAATTTCTTTAATGATTATTCATTCATTTGTTATTGTTATAATGTTATCATTATTTAAATATATTAAATAATTTGTGAGATAAACATGTTGGTTTTTTTTTTCTAAAACCTCATATACAATATTTTTTATGCACAAAAAACAATTTTCCCTATAGGTCAGAGTTCAACACGTACAAAAACTGTCCCACAATGTTTTGGCTTTTTTCCATTTAGTAAACACAAATTTAAGACAGTTTTGTTTTGTATCGCTCCTAAATAAATTCTATAACTTTTAAGGAACATTTTATACTCCTTTGTCAGCACAACATCAAGTAATTCAAAACCCGTCATATCTGTGAGTCTAAGAGACAGTACATGGCGCAAATAATGACAGGAAAACACAATGACAGCCAGTCAGGTTATTGTTGACAGTAGTATATTTTACACTAGAATTGGTAAATGTATTAAAACTACATGCTGCTGACTTTTGAATTGAATTTGTTTGCTTTCAGCTCAAGAAAGACTACTTAGAGGGCGTAGGTGACACATTAGATTTGGTCGTCATTGGTGGTTACCATGGCAGGGGCAAGAGAGCAGGGACATATGGAGGATTCCTATTGGCATGCTATGATGAAGAGAGTGAAGACTTCCAATCAATATGCAAGGTAGGTCAAAGGTCATTGGTGGTTACCATGGGAGGGGCAAGAGAGCAGGGACATATGGAGGATTCCTATTGGCATGGTATGATGATAAGAGTGAAGACTTCCAATCAATATGCAAGGTAGGTCAAAGGTCATTGATGTGTTGCATTAGGTTGGCAGCACTGATTGCATGCATTTTCAAGGAAGTCCAAATTATAATTTATTCAATCATATAAGTAGCAAAAGTTATTTGGTTTTTGTTACTATGTGTGGTAATAAAGTCACAAACTGGGCTATTCCAGTTGAAGTCCATTCACCCCAATGGAAAACATAATCTTAATCTCCCACACAGGGTTTGGAGTCACCCACAGGTAATCCCGTATGGAATTCACATCCTGTGTTAAAAATAAAGGTCATGTCTTTAATTTGGAGTGTAAAATGTGTCGATATAGAGACAAAAAGTACCTCAATGAACAGAGCATAATTCAGATGTGCAATAATTTATGTGACTATCGACCCATCTTTAGCCAGTCTATTCTCAACAAGAAAACAAAGGGAACCTGTACAATAGAAGTGCCATGTGATCTTGTGAGGTGATGCAGCATGTTGCAAAGGATTCTGGGAAGGGTAAGGTATCTTCTTTGGGTCAACAGGGGATTTTAAAGTACTCTGTATTTTAACAATCAATATTCAAGGTATATTTACACATTGAAAGTATACCAAATTCAGTATTACTGACAAATAATTGTCTCTATATCATCAGATTGGTACAGGTCTCAAAGATGACGAGTTAGAACAGCACACAAAGTTCTTCAAGGAACACATCATAGCGAAACCAAGGCGTATCGATATGATTCCAGCCATGAGCCTGATCATTGGTTTGATGCTGTGCAGGTTTGGGAGGTGAAGGCAGCGGATTTATCTGTGTCACCTGTGCATAAGGCAGCTATGGGCTTAGTAAGTATAAACACTTTGTAGATTTATCAGGTGTGAGAATTTTCAGTTTTAAAACTGAATTTAGGGGTTTTTTTGGTCAAAATTTTCACAACGTTATTTAATTTTTGGTATTTTTTCCCCAATTTCACATGCATTTTCAGTTTTTTAGGAAAGTGCAGTCACATCCCTGATTTATATTATAACCCTACCCCTAAACTTGATCATTGCTTTCACGCTTAGCAGGTGTGGAATGTGAAGGCTGCAGATTTCTCTGTTTCACAGGTGCTTAGTAATTGCTAGTATGACATGTTGATAAATTACACTAAAAATAGCAAATCATGTTGTAATTGTAACATGGAATATATATGTTGATTTAGTAAATACAGTACATATTTACAATCAAATTACAAAATATTTTTCTGTCTCCAGGTTGATAGAGAGAAAGGCATCTCACTTAGGTTCCCAAGATTCCTTCGTATCCGTGATGACAAAAAGCCAGAAGAAGCAACATCTGGTTCACAGGTAAGCAAAATGCCAGTTTCTTTGGTCTTTTTCAGGCAGTTTCGATCAACAACGGACTAGTTGCAAAGTTTTTATCCAGAAATGTGCATGTTGGCAGGTAAATGTACCAGTTTTGATTGGCTGCAATTTAGGGCAAACCTTGTCTACAATATTTTGCAAAGACCTTTCATACTGGTCAACCACTTGTGCTGATCATCGCGGGAAAAGAACAGTCATGCTTGCATTGCGCTGTAAACAGCATTTAATCTGGCAGTGTGACAGGTCCTTGCAAAATATTGTGAGTTACCCCACCCTGACTATTTAACTTTTTAACTCTTAAGGTCCGTTCATACTACCACCGCATTTGCGATGCGTTGCTTTGCGATGCGGTGCGTTGTCGCACTGCATCGTACTGCAAACTACTGCATGCGATATCGCAATGAAGTTAAATGCATTTTAACTTGGAAATGCGACGAGTTGCGTTGAGTTGCGGCAAAAGTAATCGATATATCGGCAAAGCAACGCATCGCAAATGCGGTGGTAGTATGAACGGACCTTTAGCCTGTTCTCAAGATTTTTTAAAAACTCTTAGACTTATTGTGCCAAGTCTTAGATTTTTTTGACTACAATTGTACGGAAACATGCACAATTGTTTTGGGCCCATTTTCCCTCAAATTGCAAAAATATTAAAATTTGACTTTCATTGGCAGTTAGAACTAATTAAAGGATTAGGATATAGCTAACGTTCATTTTGCAAAACATGATATTTTTTTTAATTTTAAAGAAATAGTGCTGTATTTTTCTGAAATTGGTAGTAACTCTATTCACACAGGTGTCCACTGTGGACAACAAGTTCCAAATTTTCTTTAAAAATTTTTGGAATCGGCATGAAAATGCATTAAAAATTAGTACAAACAAGCCTAGTATTGGTTCAGTGGTTCTTAAGCTAGCTTTTGATATTTTGAGTAAATACCTCAAAACTTGGGACTTTCTATGTTGAAGCCAATGGCTAGCACACAGCATTAAATTGAACCCATTTTGCCCATTTCTTCCATACAGGTTGCTGATATGTACAACAATCAAGACCAAATCAAAAACCAGAAAGCCAATCAAAAATCTACTGCAGACGAAGAGGACTTCTACTAGAGTTATTACCATAGCAACCAAGAACAGTCATGGAAGTTGTTGTCATGGCAATGGAGGTAGCTTGTTGATTGAATGAAGTCAGTTCAGTCATTTTATGTGCATGCAAAAACATCTTAAAGAGTTTCAAGGAAAAGGTCAACAAAAGTTATCATAAATTGTTTTGCTTTGGCAAAAAATGGATTTGACAGTGCAACTTTAGAATCTATATCTACAGAGATGCCACTTTTCAGGTTTTAGCCTGATTTCAGGTTTTAGCCTGATTTCAGGTTTTAGCCTGATTTCAGGTTTTTCTCGCCAGGTTTTTTGAGTGAAACTGAGTGACATCTCTGAATCTAATAAGCTACTCCTGTCATTCTGATTATGTTGAGAATGGTGCATACTCACAGGATAAAGCTTGTCGGTGGCGTACCATATTGTAAAACAAGATGATTTTACCACTTCAGGGTAAAGTGATGGGAAAAAATGCCCTGCTCTACGACGGACGGACCTTTCAAGTTGGGTTTGGGGGATTTTATTTTCAGTTGCTTTGCTCTTAAGGACAATTCTACATGCATGTAGCAAATAATAAAAAAAAAATCCCCATAACTCCAAATGTGGGTCGGTCAGGCCTGTGTAGAACATTGTTGGGCTTTTCTGTCACCTAATAGTACGAGGAACCCATACCGTACTTAGCTCTGCTAGTACGGTATGGGTTGATCTGTATGCAGAAAGCGAGTGCTACGTAATTTCAATTAGAGCAAAAAATAAACAGTACAAGGCTCCAGAAGCTTAAATATCTGCATGTTTGTCATAATATTAATTACACGGGTTGTTGTACTTCTTACCTAAACGTGCATGGCTGAAATTGTAATTAATACTCCATTATGAATCCAGAAAAAAAAAAGTTTTCCTGAGCACACAATTTCAATGCAACTTCAACTTTTAGTGCCGTAAATATGAAATATCACATGATCAGGTGTCACGTGGTACATGTCAGCGCTACGTCATTGGCCCTGTGGAAAGCGATGACGTCACTTTGTTTATAGGCTGTTTTGTGACTTTGATTTTAGTCCCGTAAGCTTGCACGTACCAAATTTTTTAGATGCGTTTTTCATCTTTTTGGTGATTGTACATACAATGCAGCATATGGTTCTTTTCATAAGGAGCGCAGGATTAGTTTGATGAACAATTTAGAGTGAGTATATGTGCAATTTACTGACAATCGGCCTTTTCGAACTGAGATGCCTCTTCTGTGCAAACTTAAAATAGGGCAGCGTCAATAACGAAAATGTCATACCGATAAATGACACGTCTGTTTTGCCCGGTTTTTTAAGTTTGCCTTGCGAAAGGCCTATTTTGAAAGGAGCATGATGGAATAAGTTGATCAACTCTTTGAAACTCAATCACCCATCATCATAAACATTACTAATATATTTTTCCATGAATTCTTTGTTAATACTAATTATCAATATTGTTCCTTTTGGAAGTTTTGATTGTGGGCAACTCCACACAAGACGCTAGATTTGCATCAATGTGGACTTCCGAAATTTGATGCGTAGTCATTGGATATACATTTCACGCTGCAACAGTATGTGTGTTGCGATATTTAGAAGCAGTCATATCGTATACATGCACATTATGCTACACGTAGCTGAAGCACGCATTATGCAATGCACTACAAGACGTAGTAAGAGTTTGGCTTTTACGCATTTACTACGCATGAGAGTATTGCATTACCTGTTTGGTGTGAAGTGCAAGTACACATTGATGCAGATCTCCATTCACGTGTGGAGTCCCCTCTATTTGTGCTGTAAATCAATATACATTTGTATGTTATCAAGCAATATGAATAGGAGTCATGTATATAAAATTGGTAAATACTCAATTTTTTTCTGAAAACAAAATCAGATTAGAATCAATGGTTTGATGAGAGATACAAACAGCTTTAGTTTTCCCTACAATGGCTACTTGCCTTGCCTGGTCTACATCTGAAAGTAAATTGTAACCTGGTGGGGGCAGCTAGAGGAGGCAAGTCGTCCCTCCTGGCTTTTGTGCTCATTTTATCGGTCACATCACATAATGTTCTATACGAAAATGGATAAAAGTGTTTCACATACAGGGCTATACATACAATACTGTTTGGATTTAGCTCAAACTTATTGCTAAATTAATTGTCAGAGGGTATTTTAATTTTGGTGAATTCTAGTAACATTGTGCAACATAGTATTAAAGTTATAGCTCTGTATGTGAAACAATTTTGCTTAAATGGTATTAAACTTATAGCTCTGTATGTGATGTGACCAATGATTGGTCCCAGTAAAATAATTTTAGTAGCAGGTTAAAAAAGATTATTTGGAAATTCTACCCCTTTGGCTCAGTGGCCTCGGTACGCTCTGGGATTTCTGACTCATGTTGTTTGATCACATTACATAATTGCAAAGTTAGGACAAAGTCATAGTGTAATACCATAAACATTTGCCTAATGGCGCACCTGGGCTCCTTTGCCTTGGAGTAAATTTCATATATAAGTTAGAGAGCTCCCTCCTCTAAAACTCCCAACGAATTAAGGTTATGTGCCCTTATTTGATAGTGGGATTGTTATGAGAGGGCACTTTTAGTTTGTGTCTAAAATTCCAGTTATGTCAAGGGAGCCCATAGTGCCATTAGGCGAACATTTACGGTATAGGGAAACAACAAAGACCAAACAATAGGTGCTTGTTAATTGCAATTTCATGCTTTTATGATATGGTTCATAAAAAAAATTATTTGGCTTGTAAATATTCCATGTACATATTTAAACCAAGGCATGAAAAAAAAAATTGAATTTATTATAATTAATTTCAAAAACATTTATAAAGTTTCAAACCTTGGTAAAAACAGCTGCATTGTGGTTGACTCTGTTCATTAATTGTATTACAGGCATTTTTCAAAAACGCTTTTCTTGATATTTTTACACCGCAATATAACTTGATGCATATATTTTATTTGTTGCATTTAAGATGTAACTTCAAACTGGATACTTTTACTGGATGTATAGATGAATAGAATCAAAGGTAGTATCGATTTGTTGATGATAGCTGGGTTGGATGCTTGGATTTATTGGTGTTTATTGGTTACTGAGACCATTTGCACCATTTTTCCAATACCTGTATCTCATATTCAATACAGGAGATGTGGCAGATTAATGGGCTATTCCTGTTGAAATCCACATACCCCCCGTGGATGACATGACTGTAATCTTTCACACAGGGAGTGTAAATTTCAAATGGGATTATCTGAATGGAAGACTGTTTGAAATCTACACCCCCTGTATGGAAGATAGGTCATGTCTTCCATAGGGTGTATGGATTTCAACTGGAATAGCCATTCCACATAGCCTAGTGATGTGATTATTAAAGCATTTGACTTCCTTTGTATTTGCTTGTTCTAAGCAACACTGAAATTGCCATATCATGGAAACAGGAAGTTCAGTTTTGATTGAATTTTTGTTTGTTTCGCTTGTAATATATATCAACATGTATGTTTTGTTAGTGTAATAATAAATCAAATTATTTGATTATAAATGATATTATATTATTGATTTTATTGGTGGTTGGTGTCATGAAGATAGGGTGTCATGGAAGAAAATGAGTATATGCCAAATACAGATAATGGATATTTCATTTAAAATCTGCCATACTCCTGTGGAAGATTTAAGAAATATCTTCCACAGAGGGAGTATATTTTTTCAAATGGAACTGGGGTTAATTATTTTTACGTACCGTATTGTTTGTAATAAACGCCCCGGGGGCGTTGCATTTTTCCAAAAGGGGGGCGTTTATTGGAAGTGAATTGTCAGTGAAAAAAGCTTAAAAATCGTGTTCAATTTCCCGATGGTGCTCCTATCAAAAGGAGGGATTTACGACTATACATGATGGCGGTGACCACGGAAAATGACATTTTCGTGGGGAATACAACAAAATTACACCTGTAAGTGCACGGAATTAGTGAAATTCTATCATAATTAGGCAATGAAATGGATGGAAGTTGAGTCATAAAAGGTTTTGTCCATTCAATTTAGCGATCGTGACTGACATGACTGATGCAAGTTTTAAGCTTACCTACACGATATGTCATGGAAATGTTCGCATTTTTGTCAATTTTTCACAGAAAAATTGGAGGGGGGCGTTTATTACAAACAATACGGTATATCCCCTACAACAGGTGTGAGTATTTCAAGCGAAGTTACCAATTGTGTATTCTATTTGAAACTCATACTCCCTCTGTGGAAGTCTAGCTAAATCATTCACAGGGGGAGTGAATATTTCAAATGGAATAGCCCAATGCACCTTTCATCCAGTGTTGCCAAATGTTCAGTACCAAGGTGCGGCAAATTGATTCACCAGCACTCAATACTAGATATTTTGTGTGGTTTTACCTGACTTTTTGCTCGAGAAAATAATTCACACATACTGAGATGTTGATGCATCTAATTATGCCTTTCCCAGCTGGGCTTGTGCATTACGCATCAACATATCAATACGCATGCATTATTTTGTGCAATTTCACTCCCATCATGTGATATGCATTTATTAACCTATAATTGGTATTTTACTTGGAACATTTGCCATAGTTGTTTATGTCAATATCCAATTATCCTATTACCAGGAAATTGATGAAAAAATAATGGCCAAACTATTTCAAAGCACTCACTGCCAATAGTAGTACATCTCATTTCCTGTTTTAGAGAAAATTTTACTATAAATGGCTGTTGTTTTCAGGAAATACCCATGCAAAGCTATTGTTTGAATCCATATATATATATTAATATTTGGTTTTAATATAGAGCAGGATATAATTTCATTTGATGGCGGATGTCTTAAGAAGAAGAAGATGCCCCCAGTCAGAACTTTTCACTTTGTGCAATTAGGTGCAAAATTAGTTAATTCTGCCCTGCACCAGAAATCACTTTCCCCATGCCTCCCCAAAAAAAAAAAAAAAATTTTCCTGGCACTGGGGAGATTATCAATGATTTGCCAAACCAGAACACCATACAATTCAGGGGCAAGAATCTTCCTGTCTGAGAAACACTTATGCTGCCCTCTAGTGATAGATTCTGTCAGGAAAACTTTGCACCAATAATTACTTCGGACATGTACTGCTCAACATACAATTTTGAACTGGTGCCTTGTTGATGCTTTGCATAGGCCTACTGGCCATAGCTTTAACATCAACTTTTAATTTTGGGGATATTTTCTCAAATTTTAAAAGTGCTATCTCAAGAACCACGGAATCACTACTAGGCTTGTTTGTACTCATTTTAATGCATTTGTCATGCTGATTCCAAATATGGTCATGAAATGAACAATTCTGAAATTTGAATTTTTAAAGAAAATTTGTTGTCTACAGTCGACACCTGGGGCTGTGGTTGGAGGGTTAATTGCTGAGTACGTAGTACATACAAGTAGGCAACATGGGTGTATACTCGTGTCAAATAGTGTCTATACATTTTGAACATAATCGATCATCAAATTATTAAAAGAAATTACAAATCCGTGATCATTTTGTGAGAATGCAAATTTTTTTTCCTCATTTCCTCCAAAGAATCAGAATATCACCAAATTAGGCACAAAATCAACCTACTAAACATTAGTCATAGTATCTCCCAATCTCTAATCAGTGTTGCCAATATCCATAGACCAGCTGTGCGGCAGTAAACATGTTAAGGTGGCGGCAGATTTCCATCAAGTTTCCTAATTTTTTTAAAAAAGGTTTCCCAATTTCCAGTCGAACAAAGTTCATTCAAAATCCGATTTTGTGAGCATTTGTGTTTCCTTTTCATGATGCAATAAATAAAAGAAAATTCCTATTAAATAAACCAGTATTCTGCGACTCTATTAATATTTTTGCAGATTCAACCCATCATGAGACGATTTTCCAAAAAATCGAGGCTGTCGGACAATCATCTGCCCAGTCATGCATAGCGTGATATGTATGATAGCCCGGTAGCCTGAATTTGTTTGAAAAACTTCCCATGATGGGTTGAATCTGCTACAGCAGTGATAAAAGGCACACAAAGTGGCATTCTTAAACAAAGCAAAAAAAAGGTAGAAAAACATGGTAACCAAATATGGTCATGAAAATGTACAATTCTGACATTTTTGAATTAAAAAAACAATCGCCACCCACATGAAGAGAGTTGGAGCATACATTACACATTTAGCTAGAGCTATGGATAGTAGCCCAATTGCAACATATATGATGTGATGGCAACTTATATCTAACAACATTCAATTGATTTTGCATTGTAATTATCTAGGGGGTAAGGTTCCCTGCCAAGTGATATTCCCAAGGGAAGGTTACAGACTTGCATGCAAGGCAATGTCCTATTAACCTAGGGGTAAAGCCCCGGAGAGTATCGCTTTATTTAAAAGAAATTGAGATAAGACTTTGAGGCACTAGAATAAGGGACTAACTGAATGATATTAGAATAAGCTTTGACAGCCATACTGTAATGTTTGTCATTTTTCCAAAGGGGGCATAATAGAGGCAAATTGTCAATGAAAAAATTGTTATGCAAGATTAAAAAATCAGGGCGAAAATGGCATGGTTATGTTTGGGTTCAAGTAAATATGGCAGCGACCATACGTTAATACTACCAAGTGTATTTTTAAGCAAAATTGTACTAGTATAAATGCCAGATTGATTTCAATTTATGTCTATTGCATGTAAATAACCCACTCTGAAAGTTGCCAACCTCTTAAGTGTACTGCCACCGCTGCACTATGGCCAAATTCAGCAGCCTTCCATGCGATAAAGAAAACAAAAGTAATAGCATTACAAAAGTCCTTTTAATAATAATAATAATAATGAGAGATATAATATAGCGCCTAACGCAAATAGCCTCTGGGCGCTTTACAAAACATAAAACCTAGGGAACAAAAAATTTAAAAACAATATATAGCCTAAGTAAAACATACACAATATTGCAAGAAAATGACCGGGTACATTGCACAAGATTGGAAGCACACAGCAACTCTTAGGTGGGGAGCCGAGCAGGGAGAAGAAAAGCGGAGCAAAAACAAGGAGCGGCAAAAAGCAGACCAGTCCACCACCCCGAGTCACTATGACTATGCAAGTCCAATCAAGTATACAAATAATAACGGCAACAACAACAATGCATTAACAAAATTAAATAAGTTTTATTCTATCTGCATTTTGATGTTTACATTATCAGGCTGCTTTTACGTTTGACAATTTGTCTACTTCAGTAACACATCTACACTTGTTCCAAAAATGCACAAATCAGAATTTTGATGAATTTTACTATGTTCTGCTTCAGCAAATTTCTGAATGGGTCTGAAAAGTACAAGTTGTTTACAATGCTTGCCACTAATTATAAAGTCTGTTGTCAGGTAAGCTGACTCATCATATGGCTACCCTAGTATATCCTGTCTTAATGCTCTGCATGCTAGCCATAGGCTTCAACATACAAAGTCCCAAGTTTTAAGATTTTCTCAAAATATCAAGAGCTATCTTAAGAACTACTGAACCAATACTAGGCTTGTTTGTACTCATTTTAATGCAATTTTCATGCTGATTCCAAATATGACTATGAAAATTTACAATTCTGAAATGTATGAATTGAAACAAAATTGAAACTTGTCAATCTGCAGTCAACACCCGCATGGAGAGAGTTAAACTGATTGCTGCTTCATTGGATTATTCCAGTTGAAATTCATACACCCCCTGGAAGACATGGCTTTTTAATCTTCTACACAGGGAGTGTGAATTTCAAGTAGGTGGTACCAGAATGGGTAACTTCAATATCAATCTACTCCTCCTGTATGGGAGATTAAGGTCATATCTTTCATAGGGATGTATGGATATCACCAGGAATAGGCCATTTGCATAACCTGTCCAGAAATATGGTGACCGGTAGCCGGATGTGTGTTTGTATGTCAAGGTGTACTGTTGAAGAACATATAGAGATTTTTTTTCTGTACAAAAAATTTGGCCTTAAATGATGACAAGCATGCATCAAAATACTTAATTATGACAATCAGTAATTCCCCCCCCCCAAAAAAAAAATGCTGTTCTGCGGTTCTCTGCAAGCTGGCCAAAGGCTTCAACTAAAAAGTCTCAAAATATCAAGAGCTATCTTAAGAATCGTTGAATCAATACTAGGCTTGTTTGTACTCATTTTAATGTATTTTTCATGCTGAATCCAGGTATAGTCATGCATTTGTACAATTCTGACATTGTTGCATTCTCAAGAAAATTTGGCATGTCTGCAGTTGACACCCATGTTGAGAGGGTAAATTAATTCATCTAATTTCAGATTTTTGGAACAAACATAAATATGGTATCCAACCATGCATATGTGAAAGCAATCTATAGTGGAAATAAATAAAGACAATATTTGACATTAGGCACATGGGCCTAACAAATTCAGAAACATTGGTTGAGATATGAATGGCCTATTCCACATGAAATCCATATAACCCCTTTGAAGACAATCTTTTACACCAGGCGTGTGAATTTCAAATGGGGTTACCTGAATGGCCGACTCTAATTTCAGTCTATACCCCCAGTGTGGAAGATTAAGGTCATTTCTTCCATAGGGGGTGTATGGATTTCAACTGGAATAACCCAATAATCATTACACCACACTTACTGAATGAGCCAGGAGTAGTGATTATGGAAAAAGTCAGTGGCATAGCTTGGGTCATCCTATTGGTGGGGGGGAGGGCAAAAGCAAATACAATCATGTATTTAACATGTATGTAATGTTTTTCTAAATGCAAATCAACATCTTTCATGTAAAACTGTATGACTTCTACTTAATGTATAAATCCAGGCATTAATTCCCTTATATAGTTCAATAGGAGATATCCCTACAATATGTCTCTCTTATTTCCAATTTTATGGATTTTGTCTACAGGCTCTAGCTGAGTATACAATCTATCAAAATAAAGTGAAATTTTGTTATTTGATTTTCCGGCGTAATAATAAGTCTGTGTGGCACAACCATGAATCTGTTATAATTTAATTAACACTTTTTTTTTATACAGACAGAATAAGTGCTAATGAGTTTTGATTTGATCTTGCACAAGTTGACCTACAATTGTATTTATACTTGTTGATTTTGTTGGTGGAGCAGTTAACAAAATATTTTGTAAAATCGCATAGTTCCCTCTCATTAATTTTCAAGCCTTTAATGCATGTTTATATCACTGTGGAAGTATTACTTCAATGTGGGGTCCATACAGGAAATAATTCATTTCAAAATGAATGAACATGGTATTAGAAAACTTTGAAGCATGAAATATTCACATGGCTGAAAATGACTGCATTAATTTGACATGCTTTAGTTACGCGTAAATATTAGGCCAAATAAATTAGGCCAAGCAAAGTCGATTCTGACTTTCCTATCCATTGCCCGCCTGAGTTTTAATTGCGCTATTCCAGTTGATATCTATACACCCCCTATGGAAGACATGACCTTAATCTCCCACACGGGGAGTGTGAATTTCAAATGGAATGTATAATAAAAAAAATTTTGCCACATTTGGTTTCTGAAAATATGCGAGGGGAAACTTAGAATTTATTTGCGTGGCCTTAAAATTATGCGCCTAATGTAATTTTTTAGGGTGAGGGAGTTGTTAAGGGTACTTGCCCATGAGTTTCATTCAGGGGCGTGTTTGAAAAACGGCACAGCGCATTAGTAAAAAGAATAAAAAATACTAAAATTTTCACCGGGGTTCGAACCACTGCCAATTGCACTATGAATGCTTAAGATGCCTATACTGTGCCATGGTGACTGTGGTTAACATTCGGCGATTTTCAAAGATATACATATCAACACGTTTCTAGTGTATTGAAAATCAGAAATTGGTAGGAATACGGTCATAGAAAGACATATGACTCTACTTGTCTGTTTGTTTTTCATTTAATACAAATTAATTTTGATGAATTGAACTGGTACAACTCTTAGCACTCGTGATAAACAACGATTAATTTAGTAATAATAAAATGAAAACGCTAGGTCATTCACGACATCATTTGTAATTTATGTCAAAACCTGGGGAGGACCACACACATCCGTGCTGCATGTATACGTCATGCTAATCGATACTCAATGATCCAGACAATAGCGTTTGAATATACCGCCCTGCTTGGCACATCTTGTCACTTGCGGGAAGATATACTATAGGCCTACCCTAATAGCTTACAATAGATACCCCACCGTAAATAGCTCTGTTCATTATCTCGCTGTGCTAGTTTATACTGGCAGTAGTGTACGCACTTTTGAACCATATTTTGTTCAAAAATGATAGGAAGGGACTGTTTTCAGCTAAAATGTTGGTTATCAGCAGATGCATAATGATACCGGGAAGTGTTGCAGAAAGGTAAGCGTACTCTTTATTTATTCAAAATATCACATATAAATGAATTTAAATTTGAAATCCAAAAAGGAAATGTCAGGTCAAAATTCTCACCTTAGAATTATTGTGAAATAAAATAAAACCAAATTTAGGCTCCGCAAACAACGTCCAATTATTCCCATTGGTGTTTGCTACACGCACATATAATAAATTATGATTTGGGGCTAATTTGAGAAGAGTTAATGCCTCGAGTTTCAAAATACACCGAGTGATGTTTTTTGATCAAAAACATCGACAATTCAAGACTCTGTAAAAACAAATCAAGAATTTTCTGGGATAATTGCAACTAAGTACAATGAAAGTTATGATCTAAGCTACCATATGCATCATTAATTTCCTGACTATGATATTTAGTTGTGGGAAAAGATTACTTTAATGTTTTGGCGGGATTATTTCCCGCCAAAAATTTCAACCAAAAAGAGCATGTAGCCTTAACATTGTTTAGGTGTAAGTTTCATTAGATGTAAAAAAATCTTTAAAATGGAAAGAGTCAGGAAACTTTCTGCTGATGGTCAGGTCCATTGGCCTTGTAAAATACTGTAATGCCCTTTTACCACTATTAAAATGACATGAGATTACTTGACATCATTAGACTCGGGACTGAGACCATTTCAGGATGTTGTTATTTTACACACATCTTTTTTATGTTAAAATTAATTTCAAAGGATATGAATTTTGAGGTCATAGTACATTATTGTATCTTGAGGTCATAGTACATTATTGTATCTTGAGTTAATTTGAAACATTTGGACATTGTCAATTTATGATTCAATATTATCTGGACCAGGTAGATTTTGTGACCTGGATTATTTTGTGTCTCTTTTAGATTACATTTAATTTAAGAGTCAATTTGAGATTCTTATAATTCATAAAATTGATTTAATTTCTGTTAAGGGCCATACAGACTCCAAATATTCGACATGGAATATTTGTTCAACAAGATAGTTTATTCAGTCTGTTTCAGTTCATTTTGACAAATGCGTGTTGATGGAAAATCAGATATATGTTATGTCGAATGTCTGGTGGAAACATTTTATGAATTTTACGTCATCAAACATTTGTTAAGTTAAACATATACTGGAAATAGAATGCAGAGATGCCACTTCAGACTTTAGCCTGAATTCATTTTTTTTGTGAGTCCAAATTCCTGCGTTTTTTTATTTTCAGCCCATTTGGAGGACTTTTGGCCTGCATTCACATGCTTTTTCAGGTTTTTCTCACCAGTTTCAGGTTTTTTTGATTGAAACTGAGTGGTATCTCTGGAATGGGAATTGGAGACACGGATGCTGAGAAGTAGCAAAAACTACCGCACCCTACTATCACACAGTGTCGGCTTGTTTTTGGCAGTTGTTTTTGTCATGTGTACAGTGCAGGGTTCCTACTTGGTCCAAATATTATGGGGTCCCAAACTATATTATATTATGGGGTCCCAAACTATATTATGGGGTCCCAAACTTTGGACACAAATTCTGACACGGTTATCATGTTTTAAGTCTTAAATTATGGGGTCCAGGTGGACCCCATAATTTAAAAAAATTTTAAACTGAAGTTCCTCATGATTTTTAAAAAAGACCCCAAATCTCTGTGTAACATAAACCCTGGTACAGTGTATTTCTTGAACTAATGTTTAAATGGGTCATTAGTTTTCAACTTTTTTCCTTGCATGTAGGCTGTATAATAAGCCATTGGTTCAAGAAAAGTTTATGAATAGTGATTAATATATAAATAGTTGGAGTGTCGTTGCGGTACGAACAAGTTCCTTTGTGTAACCACAAGCTTCTATAGTTGTCTTAACATAGTCTAGGAGGAATTCCTGATTAAGGTATATATAACCTCGGTTAAGGACAAAGACATCAAGGTGCAAAATTGGTGGTTTTTGTTTATTGGGGAATAGGGGTATGTTTGAAAAAGAATGGGAAAATGCACCCAAAATAAAACAATTTGGGTGTTAAGTTATATGATCTAGGAGGAATATCCTGACCACGGAAAATATCGCAAACTTGGGACTTTTTATGCTGAAATTTTGGGAATATTCGTTAGAGTTAGGGTTAATGCATAATGCTTTTTCATGGATATCTACTGAAACATACCATAAAAGAGGATGCTAGAGTCACAAAATACTCATTTAACTTGTCTTAGGAAATATGTAGCAATAAAAACTAATTTTGCAACTTACATATTTATTATTAATACCAATACAAAAGAGCTAGTGTAATAGTATAATTCCTTAACGAACCAATTTTTGTCAACTTAGACTTAGGAATTCCTGAATGGGTGAATGTGACAGGTGCATGTTATATAAATAGTTTTGACAGGATCAATTATGTTCATCCAGGTAAACCACAACAAGCATGAATGCACTATTCCAGTTGAAATCTATACACCCCCTATTGAAGATGTGATCTTAATCTCACACACAGGGGGTGTAGATTTCAAATGAGGCTACCCATTCAGGCTACCCCATTTGAAATTCTTACTCCCTGTGTAGGATATTAAGGTCATGTCTTCCATTGGGGGTGTATGGATTTCAACTGGAATAGCCCAGTAGTTGTATGAAAGTTCAATCTCAGGAAGATATGACTGAAGGAGATGAGTGAAATCCATATACACCCCCTATCAAAGACATGAACTTTATCTCCCACAAAGGGAGTGTGAATTGTTGGTGGCAACACATAATGGCATTGCAAATGTTCAGTTTCACATGGTGACAAAAAGAGTTAAATTTCTTTTTAACTATTAAAGATGGTTTAAAAGTTTGAACCTTAAACTTCCATTTCAAATGGAATCGGGTCACTGAGAGATAACTGCGGAGGAGTATCGACTCCGTTATTATTAGTATTATAAAAGCGCCTTTTCTAAAGGACAAAGCGCTGTAGAAAACAAAATATCCTTAAGAAATACAGGAAATTACATTTAAAACAATCAAAACCATAAAAAATACGCACATAGCATTATTAAAAGCATAGTAACATATCTTTCAAACACGTAAGCCACTATGTGTTGCAACCAACAAAATGAGGTTACCAGAATGGGTGACCCCAATCGAAATTTTCCACAGGGGTTTACAGATTTCAACTGGAATAGCTCAATGTTTTCAAACAAAGTGTGTCGGAGAAACTTTGAAGCCACAAAGAAGACTTAATAATAACTACATGTACGTCCCCAAGAAATTATGATTAGGGTTAGGTTTTTACGACTGCAAATATGGCAAGAATCAATTCTTGCAGCGTTTTTCCTAAACATGCATTACATTAACTTGATTGTCTTGATTCATGTAAAGTCAATAATATTGCACCTTTAGGTTTTAGGGTTAGGATTAGGGTTAGAATTAGCATTAAAGATTAAGGGATCTAGAATGAGCGTTTATGGCGTTTTGACAGTATTTTTTGTGGGACATGAGAGCACCTAAGGCGTGTCGAATTGCATTCTGAATCTGAAACATGTCTTTCTGATATCAAATAATTTTCATTTTTGAAATTCACGATATAATACAAATTTTATGACAAATTATTAAAATTTGATATTTTTCAAATTTTGATATATATTAGTCCTCGAAATAAATTTTATAAATCTAATGATATATTCTTAAAGTGTATGTAGCTGGGAGGAAAAGCCGACGATCAATTGAAAATTTTGACCTTCAAGTACTGTTAAATATCAAAAATATCAATTTTTAATGATTTGCCATAAAATGTGTATTACATTGCGTAATTTCAAAAATCAAAATTATTTGATATCAGAAGGACATTCTTCAGTATTCAGAATGCAATTCGATATGTCTGGTGTGCTCTAATGTCCCACAATAAATACTGTCCAAACGTTCATACGACAGGGTTCGAGGTTTGAGTACGGTTTCACTGCCAAATGTGTGAAAAAAATATTTAGGTGCGAAGAATACTTCTAAAAATGAGCATATATATTATTTCTAAGGTAAAAATGTCTGAATTTACAATTTTTCTAACTTAGAATACTGTATCTTAAGTCGTTTTTGGGTTAAACATGGATTTATGGCCATTTTTTACTGAAAATGACCAGTTTTAGGTGAAAAAAAAATTCACCATTAATTTTTAATCCCTCATATTTTCTACTATATAGATAAATGTTGTCTTTCTCTGTTATTTTGTATTACCTGATGGTTTATTTGTTCAAATAAAACTGTTTTTAATTGATTTCATTGCTTACTTTGTATACCATACCCGGATAAAGTTGAACTTGAAAGTGAAAAAACGAAGCCCAAAAAGGTCATTTTCGAGCGATTCGTATCCTAGTCCCGCCATAAAATTTGATCTAAAGGGGCTAGAGACCTTATTAACCCCTCATTTTAATGATATTTCAATTTGCCACACACTGATAATAATTTTAACTTCCTTTAAAAAAGAAAAATTGAAGAAAATTGCAAAAATGTTACCCCTACCCCTAAGCGTGAAAAAAATATGGCAAATTGTAAAAAAAATTATTTCGGAAAAACTTATGGAGGTACAGCTCTGAAAAGTTGATCGATTGTGCACTCTACCAATCCCCACAATCGATTAGATTTGTGGAATGACGCCATGTATACTTTTCAAAATAATTTTTTTTACGACTCAGATTTTGCCCCATTTTGAGGTTCACACCTTTTTTCTGATGTATCAACCCCTTAAACCCAAAGGTCACACCCATAAAAGTTATTCCAGGAAGAACAGTCAATGCCTTTCATGTTGTGCCCTCAAATATGTAATTATAAAGGGATGATCTGATGATAATATGACCACCGCTGATGAAGAATCTTTCACACCGGGAGATGTAGTATGGGCAAAGCATGGTTGCTTCTGGTATCCAGCTAAAGTCATTTCCCCAACTGATGTACCTGAACATCTGAGAAGTTCTATCCTGAGAAAACTGAAACAAGTATTAGTCAAGTGGTATGGTGAAGAGAACTTTAGTTCTGTACCAGCTCATCACATCAACCACTTATTAAACCTGGATGAATGACAACCTTCACAAACGTACACTTATCAGAAAATAAAGTTGATGCAGCCCGTGCCGCTAGATCACACAATATTCAGTTGCGCTATCAACAAGCCATTTCTGATGTCAGGGGTGAATAAAGTGCTATGCTTCAGTATAAACATTTTAAGATTGTGTAAAGGTAATCAGTTATACATTAACACTTTAAGTACATAATTTCTTTATGAGTTTAGACATCAATAGATTTATTGTCTTGACACCAAACCTGACCGCTATATGTTTACTAAATATATAGGAATACAGGGGCCTCAGTACCAACATCATTTCATTTTCATACATGAGAACAGTGTTTAAGCAGTCTTTATAGTTTGTTTAACATATTTATAGATTCAAAACAACTTTAACTGAAGTAACAATGCTCTGTAACTTTTTAAAAATACAGTTGTGTTCCAAGTAGACTCCCAGGGTTGGTTAACATTTTCATATCATTCTTCGTAAAAACAACATGCGCTTAGAATTTGTTACATATCTTTAAAATGGTGATAGCCTGTGTATTAAAAACTTCAGAAATGGACTCAGCACAAAATTCTAGTCCAGAAAACATGTAAAATGTTATGATAACATGAACTTCATTTTGGCAGTAAAACCATACTCAAACCTCGAACCCTGTCATACCCCTTCCCTTAAAGGGGCATTTTGTGATCCATAATCTCAAACTCCACTTTTCTATAAATAAAATATGAGATTTTTATACCACTGGAAACCTCTAGCTACATTATGTTTATGTGCAGGTTCATTTGCCTAGCAAAATTATTGTTAAATTTGTATTTATGTACTGCTAAACTGGTTACAGCACAGTGGCCTATGGAGCAATATTATATGGGTATTCATGCATAACTCACAAGATCAAAATCAGAATCAACTGAAATTTTGGGATAAACTTAATTCAAGAATCAGTGATTTGTTTGAGCATGTCTTTGTTTCATCAGAATTAGTTCAAAACTGTTATACTTATTAAGATATTCAGCAGATTAAAGCCATATTGTAACATTTGCTAAGGAAAACGTCCTCAGTATTTTTCACGATTTTTTCACGATTGTAACATACTTTAATACACTAACATATAGTCCTGCAAAAATCAAGACTCTAGGTGATTTTGAATAAAATGCAGGAACTGTTGTTTAATTATTACGATATCGATGGAAATATTAGTCGAACATGTACACAATGTTCACAACACAGTACGTATATCGTGTGTGGGACTGTGATACACACATCAAAGAATCGTTCCGTAGCAGGACCGAAGGAGTGACATGTGTATTGGCATCATCTGCACTAGCTGGTAGTAAATTCCAATTTTCTTTGCTTTGCCTCAGTTGTTCGGCTCAAAATTAAAAGGGGACATATCTGACAGTAACATTTATGGAAAAGAAAAACATGGCTTTAACAAGATCTCAGATATATAAAAATAGTAATATGTTATCTATGCAAGAGTATGTTACAGGGTTTCAGACATGCACTGTACATGGATTCACAGTCATATACATAAACAGGTGTGTAGTATTAAATGGGCCTAGGTTTAAGCTTACTTAATTGATAGCTATGATCTAACTGTTCCCTTAATAGTGAATTTGGTGTAAGTCATAGCTAGGATACCTCACATTAGAGAAGATATCTTCCCCCTCCCAGAATCCTTTGCAACATGATACATCACCTCACTGCATCAAATGACATTCCCATTACTTTGTACCTGGGGGGTACTTCAATATGAAATGGATATAGGTGTATGGCTGGCACTTTCGCAGTAAGGGGCATTCGGTGAGAGCAAAATATAAAAAATATGGGGTCATTGGGTGAGAGCGTGTTTTTTGGCATTCGGCAAGAGCAAAATGTTCAAAATATGGGGTCATTGGGTGAGAGACGAACCATTTGGATCTAAATTAGGTGGGCATGGGGTGACAGATCAAAAGGAAAAATATGGGGTCTTTGGAGTGCTGAAAAGGGTGGTCTTAACAGCCCTACATACGCGTCACCTCCAAAGTGGGAGTTCCCCTGGGCTTTGTAAATGTTGCCTAATTTGTTTTCATTTTGAGAATAGATTGGCTAACCATGGGTTGATAATCAACTGAGAAATAAACATATTTTGCAAGATCTGGATGTGTTCTGTTCAATGAGGTACATTTCATCACTATCGACTCATGTTGCACTAGATAGCAAATCAGAATCAGTGCAGAAAATTAAAATGTGAGAAATGCATTATGGGAAGTGTAAGATATCATCTTTGCTGACCACTGGGTTTCTTAAAACTAGTCTAAATTAATCCAAAAAAAGAAGATCTAAATATAACAAAGAGGTTATTAGGCGACTCTGTGCACCATTTGCCCTAAATAATAAAAGTTGAAAATAAAAAACTAGTTCGCGTCTGATATTCTGCCAATCACATTCCAGCACAACTTGTGATTGGTTAGTATCTTTTAACCAGGGCAGTACCTTTGTCAGGTACGCGATTCTGCCGATCAAATTCCAGCACAGGCAGTGATTGGTTAATATCGCGTAACTAGGGCAGTGCCTTCGTTAGTTATGCGATTCTAACGAATCATAGGCCGTGGGGAGTTTTGTAGACAGGATCGTCAAAGTTGAACTAATTTCTTTACCTTGGCTTTAATTGTAGTTGCTATTGGATTGTCACAGTGGGGATTAAAATGCTGTAGAATTCCATCTACAAGCACATTTATTTTATTTTTATTTTTACATTTTTGGTGCATATCATTTTTTCAAAATGTTTGAGAGATAACCCCCTTACCTTTCCTTGGGGGTCTATTGCTTAATCCTTTTTTGTGCATGTAGCACTTAGTATGCTTAATTGCGACACATTATTTTACCTACATCACAAACATTTAAGTTCAAACCGCCCCATGCATCCATTAGGCAACTTTTATAGCTCTTTGCCTCACTCCACCCAGGTGTAATGGAATCAGAGAACATATCTTACACTTCCCAAAATGCATTTCTCTATTATAATTTTTTCTGTACTGATTAGCTACCTAGTGTAACATGGTCCAGAGTAACAAAGTATACCTCAGTGAACAGAGCACATCCAGATCTTATAAAATGTGTTTATTTCTTGACTATCGACCCATGTTTACCAGTCTACTCTCACAATCAAAATATGAAAACAAAGGAAACCTGTAAAAAGTAATGGGAGTGTCATTTGATGGAGTGAGGTGAAGTATCATGTTGCAATGGATTCTGGGAAGGGTAATGTGTCTTCTGGCTGCAGATCTTGTTGAAGCAGGATTAATTAAACCTCAGTAGCCACAGAATATACGGAGTGATGTCACAACATTTTTTGGTAAGTTCAAGGTCAAGTTTCAACCACATAATTAGGATCATTATTACTGCATCCTAATTAATATCATCCTTCATGTTAAAGTTCATTACCCATGTTAACCCATAGGTCTGTGGGGTCACCTAGTCTGAATGTCATAAAAATACAGGACTATTTCATTTATTTTTAGGGGAACAACTTTTGTGTACTTCCAGAACCAAACATCCTTAATCAGGTTTTGGAATAATGGCCAATAATAACCAGTACTGTTTTAAAAGTGCAGTTTTTCATTTTTTTTTCAAAAATTAACCATC